>NW_010130887.1:0-8287 GCF_000699245.1 Pterocles gutturalis | reverse complement strand
CGGGTGCCCTGACGGCTGCAGCGGTGGATGCACACGCCTGAGCCCCTGCAAGCCACCACGGCTCAGCCGGTAACCCCTAAGCTCATGGTCTTGGGAAGCTGTAAAAAATACAGGGCTAAGCCCTTCTTAGTCCTGATACCCCACGGCTCCCACTGACCCTGGGATCAGCGAAAGCACTGCCTGGGGTAAAGGGCTGGCAAATAAAACAGCAGGAAAAACAAGGTCTTTGGAAGGGGGAGGGTGAGTGAAACAAGAAGCCCTTAAATCCCTCTTATGCAATAGACTCACACAAGGGGAAAAAAATGAAGTAAAAACCAGGCAGGGGAGGCAGCAAGCAGCCCCCAGGGCCGGTACCCCCAGCTGCACCCCCGCCTGCCCAGCCAGAGACCCCCCCGCCGGGCAGACCACACCAGAGCGCCCGGATAGCACACGCAACAGAGATTTAGGTCAGGCGGCAGCATCAGCTACAAAGCAAGGCAGCAGTAGCCTTGCGTGCCCGCTGGAAAAATAAAAGCAGCGACACTGTTTGAGGATGCAGGGAAACAGGGCGGAGAAGAAGGAATTGCTGATGCCCACTGAGACAGCCCATAGCCAGCCTCGGGTCTGAAATCCAGAGCAGCTCTGTGCTCCCAGTCCCCCTCCCCTCCTTTAACAGCAGAATAACCCCATTTAAGTCTCATGCATCTATAGAAATTATTTTGGGTGCAGCTTTTTTGGGTCCCCAGCTGTACCTGGGCTGAGGTCGCTGGCTTTATAACCAGGGCTAGGTTTACTAGCCTGACTAGAGTTTTGTTGTTACTTGGAGGGAAGGGGGATAGCAAAGGGGAGCCCGTAGTTGCACATTCAGAGATGGAAGCGAACACCCACGGTCAGCCTCCCTTCCCTGGGAAAGCCCCTCAGGAGGGAGGTTTGGCTGCTCACCTCGAGGAAGGACAAAGTCCAGTTGTGTCAGACCTGCCCTGCACGCATCCTGCAGCCAAGAGCCACTTGTCACTACCTCCGTGGCAATTTTTATATCACTTTGCCTTTTTTTTTTTTTTTTTTTGCAGGAAGTCTGACATTAGGACATTTTCAAAAACAAGAACCACAGGAGACCGCTACCTGCCTCTGGCTTTAACCTCAGCTATAACCTCTGCAGCTTTATTCCCCGCAAGCCAAAAGAGACAGCGAGACCCCTCAGCAGAGCAGGGAGACCTAGGACGAGTACTGAAAGCCCCTTGGAGGAGCCAACTGAGCCTCGTTACTCATTAGGAGCCATGCAACCTCAAGGAGCCTAATTAGGGCAGAGCCCCTATATATGGGCCAAACTGAGCACAAGCAAGGTTTGTTTCCCTGATACCTACAGTGCCTCTCACTGCGCAGCAGAAAGTTCAGGAGTAGCTAAGGACTGCTAGAGCGTGTCTTACTAAGGGTGAGCCACCAGACGCATGCCTTATGCTGTAAGTCCTGCAGAAAGGGTTTGTGCAGCAGGGGTTCGGGTTTAGGAGCCTCACAGGTTTGTCTCTGCCAGTTCCCAGTGCAGAAGACTGCAGCCTGCCACTGCACAACCCTGCTATGGCCCTTTGGAGCTTTGTGGGGACCCGAGTGGCTCAGGGGAGCAACAAACGGGACCCCGAGTCTTTGCTCTCCAGTGCCTTGTGCCCCAGGTGAACAGCAATTGATGTCCCATTGAGCGGGATGTTTTCTGTGAAATAGCTTTGCAACAAGGCTCTTGTTATCCCTGACACCAGTAACCCTGCCCCGCTTGTTGGGATGAGGCTCATTTGGCAGGAGCCCACTGCTACAGGCTGTCCCACCTCCCCTAATGGGGGAAACCTTCCTGGGGAAACCGCTTTAACCTTGTGAACAGGCAACGGCTGGTGCCTAGTGGAAACAGCATTTAGTATAAATCCCACTTAATGGGGAAGTGTTTTGGTCTTTGCCAAGTGATTAAGTGTATATGAAATATACATGAAATTCAGATCTGTTCTCCTAATATGTAAGGTGCCAAATGAAGTCCAGGAGGGGAGAACTGGAGCCAAGACACAGTGGAAGCTGCTCGTAGCTCTAGTTAACGTAGTTAATGCTGCTAGCTTTGCTCACGCTATGTATCTGTTTCCTGTTAACAGAATCCTTCAACAAATTAATCTCCCAGAGAAACAGGGTGAGAAGACGGCCCCTGGAGCTGCCATCCCAGAGCAGGTAGGAGCTCCTGCGCGGCTCGAGCCTGAGTGCTCCCTGGCTGGGCTGGGAGGGGGAATGGTGTCTGGACGTGTGGTGCTGTGCTCAGACAGGACTAGTGCCCTGCCCAGCCTCCCGAGGTGATGACTGTCGGTAGGTGAGCAGAACAGAGCTCGTAGTGTGCAGTGCTGAGGTCCTCCGGGGCTGGGGGAAGCACCCCGATCCCACGTTCCTGGGCATCTGCAATGCCTAAGTGCCAGCTCCTCTTCCCGTCGCGTCTCTTTCGGCCGCTCGTGCTCGGAATTGAGAGGCTGTGGCAGGGTTTTGGTTTCCAAGCTCAGCAGAGGCGGTTCACCCCGGCACGTGACAAACTGCAGCACTGGTGAAAGCCCTGGGCTCCGAAATGGTGCAGGCTGGCCAGGAGACGGGCGGCTCTGGCACGGACACCTCGCTGCAGCTCCTCGTACAGCTGCCGGCAGGCCAGACAGCAGCATCTCGGGCCTTTCTGTCCCCAGAGGACTCTAAATCCCAGCCTTTGAGCTACCAGCGAGGCTGAGCTCTGCGGAGGAAGCGTAACGTCCCCGTGCAGAAATCACGCTGTTAGCTGTGATGAGCTGCGAGCAGAAATACCGCACGCCTGCTGACTTGCAATAACGCCAGGAGCCCACGCACAGTGACGGGTGTCAGGACGGCGTTAGGGCTATTCTTGGTGCCGAGCAGGCTCAGGAGCTAACTGTGTGTGCCGGCAGGTTTGCTCTGTTGAGTTACTGCTCTAGCTACAGGACTCGGGCAGCAGCTCGACCCAGGCGCTCGCTATTGATCAGGAGGTGACGCGGTGCGACAACTTGGGGGCTGAAGCTCAATGCTGTAAAATGGGGGGGTGTGGAAAAAAAGACCCCGAGGGATCAGGTATGTTTTCCCATCCTGGTTGCGTGGGTGAAAATGGGATGCTTACAAACAAAGGCAGCTCCTAGGAAACCGATGATTAGGTAACAGGTTATTACTACGGCCTGAGAAGCGAGGGTACCAGAGAGCAATGGGCCTCTGCGGCTCTGAGCGGCTGCCGAAAGTGTCAAAGTTTTGCCAGTGGCCCAGATCTTGGCTTGAAGGCTGTCAGGAGATGCTTGCAGAAGAGAAACTGGCTAAAGATTATGTACCTGTTAGCCAGGGGAATAAGAATGGGGCTAAAGAAAGCTATAGCTAAAAGGGGTCAGGAGCAAAGCTGCTTCATGGTTAGCTCAGGGCTTTAAAGGAAAGGCGCTCCCAGTAGTCTCCATGTCATTCCAGCTCAATGGAAGCCACAGTGGACAAGTGCTGGGCTTTTGCCCCCGTTTCCTCTGCATCCTTCTCCCCCGGCATGGCTTACGCAACAGCCCGGCATCGAGGATGGGTGTCACAGGCGGCCACTGCATTCCCGGCACGCCGTGTTCCCTGTGCGCTCCTACTAAAGCTTCATTACTGTACCTTCTGCTCTGCTCCCGAGCATCTGTTTCTAGCCCTGCCATGATATTTGAAAATACAGTCTGTGCCTGCCGGAGAGCTGCTTGTGGCTTGGACTGAAAATGCCAGGGTCTGAAATCATTGTTATGAAACACGGGTGACTCATTTCAGAGAGTGCCAGGCCCATGTTAATTTTGTTAATACTGAAATCATCTGCTCGCAGGGCTGTTTTCTCTCTGCTACCACCAGCAGAGCTCTCTGGTGGCTGTTGTTTCTAGGAGAAAGGAAAAGGGTAAGGGAGGAGGAAGATCAGGGTCGAGGCAGGAGACCCATTTACCCCAGGAACGAGCGGGTCCCTCGATGAGAAGGTCCCAGAGATGGAGTCTCTTTTTAAATTGATGGAGGGTGAGGGGTGTGATGGGGAATGGAGGCCGCCCTGGCAAGTTCGGGTAAGTGTTGATGAACGTCACCCCCCCATAACCGAGGCACAGAGAAAGGCTGCAGAAAAGGTCTAAAGTGCTGCCGGTGCAGCGTGCCACGAGCCAGTCATTAGAGCTACAGAAAGCTTAAGCGATGCCCCTGGGATAGCGCAACGCTTGCTTAGTCCAACAGCAGGATCCGTGAGGAACCTGCTGGAGGGGAAACAATGAATAAAAACACAAATACCTCTCCCGGCCACCATGGTGCCAGGATCAGGAACTATGTGGCTTCCAGAGACCCATCTCTCCTGGCAAGCTCGGGCACAAAAGCAAGTGCTTGGAGGAGGGAATGTTCCCGGGGTGACCGGGAAAGGGGCAGGGGTGCCCGTGCCCCAGGCAGAGGCAGCGATGGGGAGGAGTATCTGCCAACATGAGGAAGGAAGAAAAGGATGTGGGGGTGCTGGAGCCTGCAGCCAGCCTTCTGCCAGGATGTGCCATCACCGCCCAGGGCACCTCCAGAAGGTTAAAGTCTAATCTGGGAAGGTCTCTGCCAGGCTGGCAAACTAGGTCAAAATTAAGTACGGTTCAGTTCCGATGCAGTGTGATTGATGTCTCTGTTCACAGAGCTGGATGGCACGTACCCTGCGAAGCACTTTCTGTGTTCTCTGAGAGAAGACGGGCTCTTTGCTGGTTTGCAGGTTGTGAGGGGAGGGACCTAAGGTTGGCTCTATATCCAGAACGTGCTGACAGCCTCAAAAGAAAAGAAGTTTTGCCTCTCTCTGCTCAGGCACTATTTTGGCCATGCGCTAACAGTATTTTAGGGTAGCTCCCCAGCAGCTCTGCCCATGAGCAGCACCTGTCCATGACTGCCGCTCTAGCAAGGGGGCTCGTCTCCCGGGGAGCACTTTGCTTTCTTGGTACTCTGCAAGTGTGCAGGGGCAGAGATAGAGATGGTAACGTCTCCTGCGCAAAGTCATCGTGGTGGTGTTACGCTAAGGGAAGACAAATTCTTCTCAGCTGTCTTGAAAAACTCCTCTCTTAAAGATACAGATCAGTGAGTGACATGGTGGTGTGGCATTCATTTTAATGTCATGCAGGCTGGGGTAGCATGCGGTACTCCGAGTGCCAGCAGCAGAGGAGGTCATCATCAGTGCGGAGGGGCAGAGGGTGTCAAGGTCAAGCAGGTGGGCTGACAGAAGGTCATTTTGTGGTAAATGGCCTGGAAAAGATGAAAATGCTGTCTTTTTTCTCAAAGGCAGAATGGGTTAGCACCAGAAAACAGGCAGCTTGAGAGCAATGAAGTAAGTCCCCCTGGGAGGGAAAGGGATGAGCTGACGTTAGGGCAGGGAATAACGCCAGCTCAGGGGATGGGGAGGCACAGAGGCGATGGCCAGGCACAGGTTTAGAGCATGGGGAGAGGCTCCAGGCCTCGCAGCGGCAGCACAGAGGGCAAGCTGGCCGTCGCAGGAGCCACCAGCAGTTAGATAAGATGCCTTTTGTCCCAGCACAGTTGAAGGCAAAGGTTTCTTGTGAGTTGTGTGCTTTTGGGGGAGGTTTCTCAGATAAGCCCTTTCCAAAGAAGGCAAAGGGATGTCTGCAGATAAAGGTTAGCCCTGTGTGTCTGTAGCAGCAGCCCAGCAGCGTAAATGACGTCCGTAATGGTGATCCTCTCTTTTGCCCCTCAGGACCAGCAGACAAAAGCTGGCCTTCTGTCCTTGTGCTTCTCCTCGTCGTCTGCCACAGCTACGACACGACGCCTGTGTGACAGCCAGCCCCACGGTCATCGAGGATGCTTCAACCCAGTACATAGGCAAGCGGCTGAAGCGGCCACTTCTCTTTTCCTTGTTTGCTCTAAACAAAGTCCTCGCAGGCGATGTGGTTCGTTGCTGGCTTCCCCTGGGAGAGGTCGAGGTTTGTGTGTGATGGTGAGGACGTACTCTAGAAATGTGAAATGGTAGAGCCCAGTCCCTGCATCCAGATCCAAGCAGGGATGAGTAGGCAAGAGCACAGAGGTGCTAAGGGACAGGATGGTGGGCTGCAGACAAGCCGCTGCCTTGATAGCCAGGGGCTCGTGCCAGGAAGAGGAGGGCAGGGTGCGGTGCTGCGGGAAGGGGTTTGGGGAGTGCCGCCAGCCCCAGGAGGGTGTAGGTAGCAGCTGTCTTGCCCTGGGGATGCTTCTCTGCCACCAGCAGCATCCTAGAAAAGACCTGTCACATGTCAGTGCCTGCTTCATAATGGTCTGTCCGTTGCAACACTCACCAAGAGCCCCGCAGAGGTGAGGGCTGAGCAGTGACCTGCTCTTGTCTTGAAGCTGATGGTCTCTGGAGTCGTGCGTTTGGTCTCTTGGTTGCTGGTGCTCTGGAGTCAGAAAAGCCGGGGAAAAGCCACAAAGGCACAGGGGTCTTGCTGTTTCTTGAGGTTCCTGAAAAGTTGTGCCATAGCCATGCATGTGAGCTGCACAAGCTGGCTCGGCAAGGATGCGACCGGTGGTGAGGATCCAGAGGGGGAATGCAAGTAATGTTTTGTGCTGGTGTCTTTGGTGTCTAGGGCAAGAGGGCTCTGAGCCTGTTGCTGATGGTGCCGAGTAAGCTGCATTTGGCTCCCGAGCAGCCACAAAGGGTTTGGACTTTCTTCCCCTCCTCGCTTCCAGCCAAGGCGATATGTCCCTCCTATCGCTCCGGTCCCCCAGCAGTCATCCACGGTGGTGACAGGCAGCACCTGCCTCCTGCGCTGTCCCACAAGGCTGTGTCAAGACTGCAGCTGAGAGCCGGGGAAGGCTGGGGAGTTTTGGGGCACGAGCCAGCGCGTAACATATGGCTGAGTGACCTGCCAAATGCATGGGATGCGTCCCAGATAAGGGACTGCAGCCGCATGGCAGTAAGATGCTCAGTCTGAGCACTGCCCCTTATGATGACGTCCCTGAGAGAGGATTACTTTTTTGGCTAATTCTCTGCTGGTATTAGAGGATCACCAGAAACCTGGGGAGAGGGGACATGGGGATTGCTCGGTGCTTGTGACAAGCTTCCTCTTCCTATTAGCACTAGCACTGCTTCCTATTAGTCCTGTGCCGGATAGCACCGGGGTTACCGCACCCTCATTCATCTGCAGCTGCATGTCCAGGCAGTAGAGGCTGCTCCTGCCAAAGCAGCTCGCTCTCTGGCCTGGGCAGGTGGGTTAGATCAAAGCCACGGGGACATGAAAGGGAAAGTGCTACAAATGTCTTTCTGGAGATGAGAGACAAGTGTCGTGTTTTTTCTAAAACAGGGTAGTGGTGTCATGCTAAAAACAGACAAATGGTGAGGAGGTAGAGGCGGCGGAGCAGATTTTCAAGGGGAGTAGGAACAGCTTTTCCCAGCCTCTAAACAGGGGAACAGGGCTCCAGGAGCAGCAGCAGTCCCACATGTACCCCTCTGGCAGCTCTAGAGCCAGTCCTGCCTTACGGCCAGCTCTTCCTCATCCTACAAGTAGCAGAAAGCGGAAATTATAGGGCACCCAGAAGGGAAAGCACTAGCTGAGGAGGCAAATGCAGACATCACTGAACACTTGAAGATGCTCTAGCATCTCCTCTAGCAGGCTGGTCACCCCCCCACACCCCCAGCAGCCTTTTGGGTATGTGATGGGATGCAGGCAGTGTAAGCAAGGAGGGTCAAGTGGGGCAACTCAGTATAAGTCTAGCCTGTGAAGAGTTAAAAAATAGACTCTTTAAGGCTGATTCCTTCCATAGCAGGCACCCAGGCAGACTGAGTGTAATTCCTCATCACCCCTAAAGTGATGGTTGTCTGGAAAAGGGGGGGTGAGGGGGAGCCTTTTTGGTCCTGGCAGCAAAACTTGCCAGCAAACCAAGCTTGAGCAGGGATCCTTTCAGGAACAGCAGTTTCTATGTTTTTCTGCAACAAGCAACTCCTCTCCCCCTCTTTTTCAAGGAGCAGTGGAGGATGGACCAGAAATGCCCTTATGGAGAAGGGCATGGCACCTCACAAGCAGCAATGTGTTCTACCCGCAGTCACACCTCTGCCTAGCTTCTGAGTGCAGAGATGTCCAAGCATCTCTAGGCAAAGAGACGCTGCCCACCGCCTGCCGGCCCCCAGCCGCAGGGACTCGCTTTCCTCTCCAGCAAACTAGCAGTGACAGGTACCCTTGACGCCCCGGCCGCCTCCGCCGCTCATCTTGCAGGGTATGAACCCGCAAGCATCCAACGCAAATCCGACGGTTCTACTAGTTTGCGATGGGAAAAAGGGGCAGAGAGGTGGGAACAGCTGGAAGCAGGG
>NW_010130886.1:0-1311 GCF_000699245.1 Pterocles gutturalis | reverse complement strand
TTTATGAAGAAAAAGGAGGAAAAAAAAAACAAACCAACCTCACAGAGTTACCTTTAAGCAGTCTTTAACCCACGACACAGACACACCAAGACACACTAATCCTCTAGTGCTGTTCACCCACAGTGTCTCCTCTACCTGTAGAAAAATGGTCCCAAAATAGCAGGTAGCTCTTGTGCCTACTTTGCAGACACTTTAGTAAGAGATGAGTGGCTGGGAAAAGAAGTGAAAAATTGGGTTCTGCATCTTCAATTTAAAAAAATGTTAATTAGCCTACAAGTTTACTTGTAATTGTTATGGAATTAGAATCCCTATCAGCTGATTCTTCTTTTGCTCCTTCCCCATCAACGTACTTCATTGCACATTCTCCTGATGTCTTTCTGAGTCTTTTCCAATCAGTCTTCAATTTTAACCATCATAAGCCAGAAACGAGGTTCATTGTGGATGTTGATTCCAACACCCTGAGTCACAAAAACATACCTTTTTTTCCCCTTCTTCTTCTTTTTTTTCTGCTAAAGAGTAACTGAAAGCACCTGGGAATAATTAGCACCTGGAGTAGATGGCTTGCGGTCCTGGAACCCATATGGCCAGAAGGGGGAACCTGCTGCACATCCTTGGGAGAAACCCAGGCGTATAAACCACATGAGGCTACAGGAGATAAAAGTCGAAGGTGTCCGTCTTGAGCCCCGCGCTTTGTTTTCTTTTACTGTGATACCCCTTCAGCCAAGTTACATGCAGGCTGACATACCTGTACTGCTCAAAGCTCCTAAGCTGTAAGGTTTAATGATTACTTACCAAAGATTTCAGAAACTTATTTCAAAGCTGCTGCATTTGAATTTAATAGCGCTCACAGGATGAATGTTTGGGCACGTGCAGCTTTGAAAACGCTTTTTTGCCTTTTCACATTATAGGGAACCAATGACGCTGAAACACACGGCCGCAGCCAGAGGCAGCGTGATATCTAAGTTGCACATTGCATCATTTTTGTGTGACATCACCGTGCTACCACAGCCTCGGGGAAGGGGAGAATGCCCTGTCTGGGGTCTGAATGGCTCTCTCTGGAAATCCTGCTTGGCTCTCAGTGAGCCAACGCTCCTCGGACCAGCGCCGAAGCCAGCGCTAGCCCTGCTGCCGTTGCTGTGCCGACACAGAAGTACCCCTGCAGAGACCCTATGGAGAGAGCTGAGGCGCGGACCTCGGGCCTGCTGTGGACAGCCGGGCACCAGGGGCTGCAGTACAGGGCGGGCCGACCCCCTCCCCGCGGCAGCTGCACTCTCAGACTCGGAGGGTGCCGGTCCCGACACGGCCCCACAG
>NW_010130885.1:9661-11670 GCF_000699245.1 Pterocles gutturalis | reverse complement strand
CCCCCTCCAGCCATGGGCAAGGCTTTGGGGAGTGCAGAGCCCTGGGAAGGTGGGTCTCTGAGGCTGGGAATGGAAACCATGAGCCTCTGGTGTGTCTGGAGCGAAGGATGCGCTTGGGATCCCTTGGGAGAAGGGGTGACGGGATGGCGGCAGGAAAGTGGGTCCCTGGGCACAGTGGGAGCAACCCACTCCAGTGACCCCAGAGGGTGGCACCCCGACCTGTTTGCCATCATTACCCAGGGCTGGGAATGGGTGGGGAGAGGCCACACACAAGGCACGAGGAGATGTGCCTGGGAGAGCAGGAGGGGAGTGAACACGCAGGGGCCGAGGCTGTGCTCAGCCAAAGCGCTGAGGTCAGCGCTCTCCAGAGCCATCTGTTCCCCGCGAAGCCCCTGCGCAGACGGACGCGCCCCGGCTCCGGGCACCGCAATTTGGTGATTCACGTGGCGAGGGGCTGGGGACGGCGGAGAGCCGGACATCACCTCTGCGGCCACGTTAACAGTGGAGCTGGAAAATTATATATTACCCACGCTGTGGAAAAGCTTTTTGAACCATTTTTCTGGTTGCAGGAGCTGGCTTTTTGAATGGTAGCACAGCCCCTCACTGCCGGGCCGGGGACCTGACTCAAGCTGGTTTTTCCCTTATTCCAGAGCACAGGAAACCTTCAGGGGTTCCAAACGCTCATTTGAAAGAGTCAAGTTCAGCAGCAGCCCATTAGCAAAGCCAGTGAGAGCCTGTGCACTTGCCACCTGGGTGCAATTGCAAAATGCAGCATCAAGAGATGCTTCTGGGGTGTCTGAGACCTGGGGTTTTTTTTCTGCTGGAACAGCCCAAGGCAGGAGCCCCAGGGCAGAGAAGAGCCAGCCCCGCACAGCTCTGAAGAGTGGGGAAACTGAGGCAGAGCAGGGCACAGCAGCAGCAGGACGTGGCAAAGACCCAACAGAACAGTGCAAACACTGTGCAAACACCGCACATCATGATGAGCTCTCTCTGCTCCAAACCCAGCCTGGCTGCCTTCGGGAGCAGCGCAGGACACCAAGGAAAGCGTGAGACACCAAGGAAGGGACCCCCGCAGCCCTGCCCGGTCGGTCCCGAGGCCATCCCTCACCAGATGTTGATCTCCACCCGCTTTGTACAGTCTCATTAAAGCTGAGCTGAGCCATAACTCCGCACATCATGATGAGCTCTCTCTGCTCCAAACCCAGCCTGGCTGCCTTCGGGAGCAGCGCAGGACACCAAGGAAAGCGTGAGACACCAAGGAAGGGACCCCCGCAGCCCTGCCCGGTCGGTCCCGAGGCCATCCCTCACCAGATGTTGATCTCCACCCGCTTTGTACAGTCTCATTAAAGCTGAGCTGAGCCATAACTCATCGGCGCAGGGAAGTCCATGTGAAGAGCTGGCAGCAATGACTTTCAGCTTTTCCTTCCAACAGCAGACGGGCGTCAGTCATAGCATCGCCTTCCCGGCTCCTTACCTGCCGCAGAAAATAGCTTTAGAGCCGCTCCTCCGGCTGCTCAGGAGCGTGGACACTGAAGGGGGGCTGTCCAGTGAGGGTTCCCCCCTCAGCCCCCCAAATTACCGTGTTGGGGACATACCCGGAGCAAACACCCACAAGGTTAACGGTGCCTAAAAGCAGCACCCGAATGCGAACGGGAGCCTGTGAGGCCCCCAGCCTGCGCAGAGCCCAGGCAGGCAGCAGGAGATCCAGGCATCCCCCAAACCCCGGGGGTGCCGGCCACCCCTCCATCCCTGCCCAGCCCCTCTCTGCTCCCCATTACCGGCCTCCCAGCGCCACCTAACGACACGGTGATGGGGACAAGGACCTTCCCGGGGAAGCTGGATACATCCCGGTCCCCAGAGAGAAAGATGGAGAGCAGCGGAGGAGATGGAGGCAGCAGGACAGGCTGGGGCTTGGGGACGCAGGCAGCAGAGGAAAGGGGAGCTGGAGGCAGGGAATAAGGATTTACAGAATGGCTAACGATCCTTCCTCTGCCTGTGAGGCTCACTCC
>NW_010130885.1:8773-9618 GCF_000699245.1 Pterocles gutturalis | reverse complement strand
TAACCCAAGTTCCGGGCTGAGCGATGACAATGGGCTCAGCAAAGAAAGCTGCTCCCCTTCGTCTGTTATCACAGCCCAAAAACTGCCCTGAAGCATCACCAGTTTGGGAACAGCTGTTTGCCATGCTCAGCACAAGCACCGTGGGCTCATCACAGCTAGAAAAGCACCCTGACATCAACACTCGAGGCGATGTGGAAGAAAACCCCAGGGAAGAGCCAACTCATCTCTTCCCAATACCTGCAGACCTGATGCAGCCACAACAACCCCTTCACCACCTTGTTTCTACCAAAACAGCTGCTCCCCACCCTGAGAGCAACCCCCTCACCTCCACACCCCCCTTTCAAAAGGGCTTTTTTGCCTCCAAACCCAGAGCTGATGTAATCTCCTGCTCAAGAGTTCAGCACTAAGCCTGCATCAGCCGCGAGACGTACCCAGAGCCACATCACCCCAGCAGCTGTTCCACAAAAGCTTTATTGCTCGTTTGCGTATGAGTTCCCAGTATCGCATTTCCTGAGTTTCTTAATGAGCTTGCAAATGAGATTTAAATAGAAAAGGAAAGGGGGGAAAAAAAAAAAAAGGAAAAAATGAGAGAAGCCACAGATCTTCCTTCCCTAAGGCTGGACCAGAGACAAGCTGGGGGTACAGTGCCCGCTGGGCAAGGAGAGGGCTCGGCAGAGAGGGAGGGTGAGCGTGGACCTGGGATGAACCCCCCAGCTCTCGATTTACCCTCTACCTCCATCACAGAGCCCGAGTTGTTTCTAACACCCAGCCACCAGCAGCTGCCACTGTCACCGTTTATGACACAGGTCGGAGAGGAGCGGCAGCAATCACGGCGGCGGCCCGGG
>NW_010130885.1:5833-8687 GCF_000699245.1 Pterocles gutturalis | reverse complement strand
CCTGCAGCAGCCCCGCGGGGGGTCGGGGACCGCGTGGGTGGCAGGACAGCCAGGGGAGGGGGCCCCGCTGACGATGACGGATAAAGAGGAGATTATGGCTCACGGCTTGTAATCTGGCTTAAAACCCGCCACCGTCACCGAAGTCAATTTGGGCTAAGAGAAGCATTTAATAAGCTTCAAAACACACAGGCCAAGGAAAAAAAAAAAAAAACAGTGAATGAAGCGAAAGGGCTCAAGGCATTGCTTGCTGGCAGGTACCGAGGAACACAGGATCCCTCATGATCCCCACCAAGGCAATTACACGCTTGTTATCCCCAGTCCACCCCACGAGCTTGGACGGGGTTTAACTGCGGGAGGCAGAAAGCGAATGAATGCCCTTGTCTGTCTGCAGAGAGCAAACGGTCCCTCCCTGTGCGAGAGCCGCTGCCTGGCCTCGGGACATGTCGCAGGAGCCACGGCGCTGGCTGGCTGCTCCGAGATTACAGCAGTCACAGACAAAGAAGCCAGACTCAAGTGGCAGGTCCAATTTGGCTTTCCTGGAAGGGTTTATTTAAAAAACGATTATTGTTAAAAGAAGCTTGCTCAGGCACGAATGACAAGGCAACGAAGAGGAGCCAACAAGGAGGTTTCTCCCTGCAACTTGCCATGGGGAAGGCAGCTGGGCAGGACCCTGCCAGGAGCACATCTCCCCTCATCTGCCCCAAGCCACCTTGGTAATGCCTCAAGGACCCAAACGACACGAATCGCCCCGTGAGCAGCAGCTGGCTGCAGAGATGCAGGGCCAGCCAGCAGCCTCCCATGTTCCGAAACGCTCACTTCAGGAACCCGGAGTTCATCGCTACTGGAGAGGCTCAAGTGTCATGCACCTCTCCAGCGCGGTCACTAGCCCCGGGCACAAGCTCTGTGCTCCTGGGCCCTGCCCATAACCCACTGGCGTTGTCCCAGGACGGTACCGGCCGGACCAGTGCCATGGTCCCATTGCCACTGCTCTAGTGACCGATGAGCTGCAGCATCTCCTGTGGATCCACTATCTTCTCCCGGGGTTTGCCAGCAGCTTTGCCTCGTGCCACTTCAGCAGCATCTATCTTCTCCCAGTCCGAGAAGGAAACGGGACGGACCCCTGGCATGACAGCGAGAGATGGGAGAGAGAAGTTAACCCAGTGCAAACGAGTTCAGCCTCACCTCCCCGTTAGCGGGGACCTGCTGTGCGACCAAACCCTGCCCTGTTCTGACATGGCGTCAGACTTCAGCCTCACAAAGGAATAATAAATTCTAGCACCACGAGGAGAGGGTTGGCAGGTCCCAGTCGACTCGGATCAGTCAAACCTTTGCAGCTGTGAGCACGGCATCACCTTGGGGGACAAAACGCCTCCAGTTCAGTGTTAAAGCTCAGACAGTTAAGAGGCAAAACACACACACTTTAATTGAATGCCTTTAAACAAAGCAACAGCAATGACTCTCTTGGGCATTTTAATCTTTCCTCCAACTGGCCTGGAAGGATTGCTGGCAAGACCGCTCAAGAGCAATAGCTTGCTGTCTGGGCAGCTGACAGTGACATTTTACCCAAGGTCCGTGAAAGGGGTCATTAACCTGAGCAACTACACTGAGTCTGAGGGAACGCGAGTCCAGCTCTCCTGGGCTTTGGAGCAATGACACGGCAGCATGACATGTTTCCTTGGTTGGGACTCTGCTCCCAAAAGCAGCTTTTGGGACTTGCTGCCCCAGGATACCCTGATCCTGGAGCAGTTTGGCTGCACCAGACCTGTTCCTGTGCAGGGGGTGAGGCAGTGGCCCAGGTTGCCCAGAGAAGCTGTGGATGCCCCATCCCTGGAAGGGTTCAAGGCCAGGCTGGATGAGGCTTTGAGCAACCTGGGCTAGTGGGAGGTGTCCCTGCCCATGGCAGGGGGTGGCACTGGATGGTCTTTATGGTCCCTTCCAACCCAAACCATTCTGTGACTCACGTTCCCTGCTCCAGCAGCTCAGCCCCGCACTGACCTCGGCTGCGCAGGATGCTCTCCACAGCCCCGAAGCCTTCTCTGGGGGAGGACACGTCCAGCACGCCCCCCTGGAGATCCTCCAGCACCGACTGGGCAGTGTCAAAGCTGTCGTTCATGGTGGTGATGATCACGCCCGTGGGTCCTCTCTTCACCCACCCGCTGCAGTACAGACCTGCGTGGGCACAGGGAGCAGCTGGCTCAGTCCAGCACATAGCTGGGGACCCTCCTGGCTGCGAGTCCTCGCCCTGTCCCTGGGTGTCACATCAAGCTGCAGATAGGGGAAGAATCCACCCCTGCGGCGGGGACAGTGTGGCCCTTCAACAGTGCTGTCCCAGGAATCCGTGTACCTGCTGACTGGTGCTCGTAGTGCCATCTGGGCTGTAACCACTTCAGTAACAGACCCCAAGGCCCAGTAAACCCACCGTGACCTTCAGTGCTCTTTGCTGCAAAACCAAACACCCCTAAAACGAGCTGGGGACGGGCCAGGTCTTAACACCTGACAGAGGCAGCTCGTTTCCTCGGCTTCCACTCTCCAACCGAGGCGTGCGACCGCCTTGCATCGGCGCCTGCGGTGAACAGAGCTTCCCACCCCGAAGCCCCCAGCCCACCACACGTCCCACACATCCCCCCGCACACAGAGACCTGGGACACCCTCCACTCTGCCCGCGCTGTTGGGGATGATGCTGCGCTTGGTGTCAAACGGAACTGCTGGGTCCAGCGGCAAGCTCCGGTAGCCAATGCTGCTGAGCACTAGCCCACACTCCAGCTCCTCCACGTCTCCAGGGGGGATGGCTTTGGCAGAGTCACCTGAGCCCTGAGAGAGGAAGGAAGAGGCTGTTGACCACTGGACAGTCACC
>NW_010130885.1:1188-5774 GCF_000699245.1 Pterocles gutturalis | reverse complement strand
TATTTGCTAGGAAAGGTATCTGCTCCCTTTTGATGGGGAAAGGCTCTTGTCAGTGGCACCAGCTCCCCTGAGAGCCTGCCAGTGGCCCTCCAACCAGCCAGGGAACACAGAGCTGTCTTTGGAGAGGTTCCCGAGGACTGCAAGGCATCCTGCTCCATCCCCAGCCCTGCTCAGGCCACACCAGCCCCCCCGAGCCCGTACCTCCAGGCGGGTCAGGGCCATGCGGACACCCCTCGCCCGCCTCCCGTCCGCGGTGGGCAGCACCTCCTGGGGGCTGCGCTGGAACTTCAGCCCCCACTCCCGGGGGGCTGCTGCCTGCGCCTCCATCACCTTCTCCCCAGGCTTCTCCAGGGCTGTTTTGATCATCAGCTCTGTCAGTCGCTTCCTGGGCCTGGCGGCATCTAGGAAGAAAGCGAAAGCTTCAGGACAGGAACCGCAGCACTGGCCCCTGGGACACAGCACTGAGCCAAGGCCACGTCAAGGCAGTTTCAGGGGTGTGTGACTGTCTGTTCAGTTTGTCATGCCAATGGGAGCCCAGGGCCTTTGAGATGACAAGCTGCAAGTCAGAGGGACTGGAAGAGCTCCTGAGGCTCGAGGCCAGTGGGACACAAATCACAGCCGACGGTTTTGCTGTCTTGCTGGTGCTCAGAGGCAGCAGCCCGTGGAGAAGAGCAAGTCTTGGACCTGGTGGGTTTTTTCAGCTCTGCAGGAAGCTCTTAAATCAACAGTCTTGGGATGTCTTCTGCAAGGTTCCCCCAGCCCTCCTGAACCTCCTGCCCCCATCACTCAGAGCAAGCATCACTCCCAAGCAGCAAAGTGGTTGCACAAGCAGAGAAACAGGCTGTTCCCTTGTCTTTGCATCCTCCTAGAACCCTGAGGATGAGCTACATCACGGTCACCCGGCTTTCACACGCCGTGAGTTAAGCACAGGGAGAGAGTTTCTCTGATGCACGTTCTGAGCATCTCCAGGTCACTCCTGGACGCTCGCCTGTCAAGGTAAGTCCCTGTCCGGAGGAGCACTGCACACTTCCCTCACCTTTAACAGCATTTTCAAGGCCTGTGAAGTCAGCAGGGTTCAGGACAGGTCTGGCACCGGGCAGGTTTATCATCTCCCGCAGCTCCTGGGAATTGCAGGCAGGAGGATGTTACCTCGAGGACGGAGCAGTCACCCAGCAGCCCCAGCCCCCTTCCCCAGCAGTGCAGGCAAGGAGCCAGCAAACAGGTGCAGGAAAGATACCTGGGTTCCCCACCCATCCCTAAACCACCTCTCCCCAGCAGGGACCAGCAGCCTGGGGCTCAATGCTGGGCAACACGGCTGCCCCAGCACCCCCAGCCTCACCTTGATGGTGAAAGCCACCTGGAGAGGTCCCCTCCTCCCCACCAGCCAGACACGCTTCACCTTGCTGCAGGCGAGAGCTGCCAAGGAGCCGGCAGTGATGTCTGTCTTCTGCAAGAGAGAGATGAGGGCAGGGCTGGAGGGAGCTGGGGGGAAGGCACAGCTTCTGAAGGTGAAAAATCCACAGCAGGTTGTGCACGCAGAGAACCCAGCAAGGATGGGAAACGAGTCATCTCCCTTTGCCCAGAGCTATTTGCACAGCTGGTCCCTCCTCACCAATGTACTTTCCGAGGCCATAATGCACCAGAGGTAACAGCCAGCACCCGGTGAGATTGCCCGGGGGGATCCACCCAGGCAAGTTCACCCTGGGGCTAACGCAGCAAAGCCTTCCAGCGATCTCCCTTTTGGGGTCCCTGCAGATGCTGTTGGGTGAGTTCCCAGCTCAGGACATACAGGCACTTGGGTGAAACCCGTTGCAAAGCCCAGCTCAAAGCACTGCCTGCCCACCCCAGGCAGCTCCAAGCACAAACACAAGTGTCATCAGGGCTCGATCGATGGCTGGCATCTTGCAGCAACCACACGCTCCGTGTCAGTTGTGTGTGTGTGTATCAAGACTGCAAGAAGATGTTTTCCAGAAAAGACACAATGGGAAGGACACCAGGTAACCAGGATAAACCAGTCCAGACCAATATTCTTAACAGGAAACTGCCTGTACACCCTGGCACTCACTTCCAGGGCCACATCCTTCACAGCACTGCCTCCCTGCTGGCTTTAGCCACTGGTTAGCAGTGCCTCCAAGTTGGGGTTTTTTAAAAATTTAATTTAGATATTAATACAGGAACTTGTTGCGCAGCTGTAACAAGCCTCGTGGCATTGCTCTAGGAGGGAGAGCCTTTGCTGCCAGCATCTGGGGCAGCAGCTGTGCAGAGCAGCTGGCGAACACCAGCTCCCAGCTGTCTATAGGGGAGCACGGCAGTGGGAGGGGGTCCCCCCCAGCCTGGACCAGCCACCAGTGTGCCCAGTGCTACCAGCAGGAACCAGGCTCTTGCCCTCAGCTGCAGTAGGAAAAAAAAAAAAATCTCAACAAGAGAAGCTTCTAGTTTGGTGGCAGAAAAGGACAAGCAGCTCCTCCTTTGCTTCTCATAAGAAAGGAAAGGAGAAAGCTCAATTGCCAGTGTTTTAGGTTCCAGCCGCCCAGGAGGCAGCAGCAATCCCGAGAGCCCTGTGGTGTCACCCACGGCATGACCGCAGCCTTCCACAACGCCCCACAAACTGTGAATCCCCAGGGTGCGCCCAAGGGGCCACAGCCTTCCCTGGGGAAAGATCCCAAAGACAGGAGAGTCTGAGGTTTTGCTGAGATAAGTGGGAACCTGCACCCACTCAGCAAGGACAGAACCTGGGTGCCAGGCTGGCTGTGTGGTGTGGAGAACCCCCTCGACTCACCCTGAGGAGACCCAGCGGGGACAGGAGGATCCGGGCGATGTCCAGCGCCACATTGCCATGACCCAGGATCAGCGCTGTCTCGCAGCTCAGGTCAGGCTTCAGCTGAAGGGAGAGAAAGAGCCGTCTGTGAATGAATCCCCCCAGCCTCCATGATGTCCACCCCCTCGGACTCGCTCCCACCACCCCAATTCCCTTCCACCCCTTTGTGCCCCAAAAAGAGGGGGTGCAGATGGGGAAACTCCACAACAGCCTCCTCCCTGAGCAGATACAGCACCACAGCCGCTCTGGGCACCCCAGCCCATCCCTCTCCCCCTCTCCCTGCAATGGCATCTCTGGGAGCAGGACCTATTTCAGGCAAAAAACCTCCCCAAGCCAAAGCAGAGCATCACTCCCTCCAGGTTCCCATCTGGCCTGGCCAAAACGTGCTGCCAAGCCACAGAGCCAGCTAATCCGCTCTCACTGGTGTGCAAATTGTTCACATTTCTACCATCTAAGAAGGATTTAACGTGGTGCTTGCTAATCTTTTCCAATTGCGGGCCTCTCGGAACTTAATCCGGAGCAGAATGCCTGTGTTCGGCCGCAGGACGGGGAGGAAAGGCAGGGAACGCACGGCGGCACTCACATCCCGGTTCTCGGGCAGCCCGTTGTACCAGCCCACAAACGCCCGAGCTGAATAAACGCCGGAGAGGTTCTCCCCTGGGATCCCCAAGACCCGGTTATCTTCGGCACCGTAACTCTGAGGAGGGAGCAGACACAGTCAGAGATGTCGCCGTGGGCAGGGTTCGACACCAAAACACAAACAGCCCCTTCCAGCTGCTGCCAGGGACCCTGCACGGCCACCAACCCCTCCCGAGGGCTGGGACACTCAACGGAGGAACTAACACAGCCTGAGCCCAGGGGCTTCACCCACCCCATCCCTGGAGCTCCAGAGCCAAACTTTACCTTCTTGGGCCAAGACAGAGCATGACAAGCTGAGAACTGGAGGGACAAATCCATGATGGGCTGGAACAGGCATTGGCCATGCCAGGGAAGAGGTTCCTCAACCACTGCCCCTCACAGCGGGGTTTCAGAGACCTTCCTGCAAGGCTTTGGCCAAGCCTTGGAGCACTGGAGCTCGCCTGAGGCTGGGCAGAGCTCACCAGGGCAATAGGGAACCCAGAAATCCCCACCCAAACCCTCTTCCTGAGATCCCAGCGGGGAACAACCCAGGAGACCCTTCCCATGATTTTGGGGAGCAGCCCTGCTCCGAGGCGTGGTACCCACCAGCACCACGGCGTGGTACGCCTGCCGCAGCTCCGCCACCGTCACGTCCCTCCCCACGGTGACATTTCCATAGTACGCGCAGCGTTCTGAGCGCGCCGTCTGCGTGAAGGCGTTGATCACGTTCTGCCGAGATCAAACACAGCTACGTTCAAACCCCAGCCGGGGCCAAGGCCTGCTGCTGATGGGAGATCCCCGTTCCCGTCCCCCCCCAGCCTTGAGATGCTTCTCCCCCTCTCCGGGTCAGTTATTCTGAGACTCTTATCTAACGACAGCCACCGATAATTCTCGGGGAGATAAGCACAGCTGGGACTTGGCACTCAACGCCTCTCACCTCAACCCCTCCTGAAACCCGCTGGCACAGGGCAAAACCCACCCATGCTCCTTGCTCTAAGCTGGGCTGACCAGCGCCGGGAGCAGCGCTTCCCATCACCAGCCCCTGGTTCTGACCCGCTGCTCAGCACCCTAATGCCAGGGGTCCCACGTCACCCGGCCGTGGCCTTGCTGGGTCTCAGCAGGGACAAGGAGGGGACCTGGACCTCTCCAG
>NW_010130885.1:0-1130 GCF_000699245.1 Pterocles gutturalis | reverse complement strand
CCCCAAACCGGACGAGCCCGAAGGGAACAGGCAGCTTCTCGTAGATGTCCACCCGAGCCCCGCCGTGGTGCTGCAGGAGGAGGAGGTCACGGTTAAGGGGTGAGGACAGAAAGGCCACGGGAGCCCAGCCGCTCCACAGGGACACGCATTGGGGCAGGAGAAAGGGTTGTGCCGAGACCCCGCAGCCAGAACCAGCCTGTTCCAGGTCCTTCCAGGCTCCTCCGTGCACAGGATGGTACTGTACCTGTGCCAGCCCAGATTGCAAGGCGCAGCAGAGAACGTGACCCCAACCACCATCGGGTCCATCTCACAGGGGGCTCCAACCCCCAGCCCCTCTCCCCCACTAGGGTGACAGGAGGACCCCCGCGCTGGCTGGGTAGCACCCAGTGCCGCACCCCGGGTACTGGTGGACCCGTCAGGCCATCTGCCAGCCCCCGGAGAGGTGCCCATGCCCCCAGATCCCCCCGAGCTGAGTCACCTCGGGGTTGGCTCTTTAGACAGATGTTTTGCTGCAAGGCTTCTGTTATCGTGTTTTTTGAGTCAGCCTCTTCCTGGAGATTAAGCAGCCCTGAAATTTGTCCCTGAGGCTTAGTAACAGCTATTTTCCAACACGTACCGGAGATAACACAGCACGGTTTAATGACAGGGGTAAGCTGCTGCATCTCTGGCCGGTGCCAGCATCCCCGTTCTGGGCTTGGGTCTCGTTTCCCAAGAGAGATGGGACCACCTGAAGCATTAACATTTAGACGCCAGGCAAAGGATGACCTGTGTGCCTTAATTCAACCGGGGGAGGAGGAGGCAGGAGAGCAGGTCCCGCACATTCCCTTTAACGCGGTTAATGTCACCCCGGTGGGTGACAACAGCTCTGAGCGAGGCACGTCCCTGCTCCTTATTTAATTTGAGAAAAATCACTTGGGCTGAACTCCCAGCAACCTGCCCAGGCCTGGGTCCAGCCCGAATGACCCAGGAGCAAGGCAGGGACGGGAACAGCGGAGTCCCCCCCAGGCGACAGGGCCCAGGAGGGACCCTGGGGGGGGTCAAAGCTGCCCCAAGCAGCCCCCCAACACCACAGACCCGGCTGGAGCAGGACTGGGAGCCCACCAAACTGCTCCTTTCCCCGCTCAGAGCCA
>NW_010130884.1:4286-10216 GCF_000699245.1 Pterocles gutturalis | reverse complement strand
ACAGCCACCTGCCCGGCCAGCTGCAAGGTCCCCCGACAATGTCCCTGTCCCCCAGCCCTGCGGTGCGCGGGGACACAGCGAGCCTGGGCAGGGGAAAGGGCAGCGGGGAGCTGGCGTTGCCTGCAGCTGGCAAAGGTCACGCCACGCTGGGGACCGCTGGTACTGGCAGGCCCAGCCCCAGGCTTTGCTGTGACACGTCCTGTGTCCCTCTTCATCTCACCCACCGGGGCTCAGGGCATACTGCTGCCTGGGTTTGGGTTTTGGGGCTTTGCCTGGGATGTGCAGCAAATGGCTCCAGCCCCGGTGTCACAGTTGGTGCGGGGCCACCAGCACGGCAATGAGCAAAGGGGGACAAGCTGCTTGTTTGCTTTGGACGGCAGCGATGGGTTGTGACACAGGGGACGATGGGTTGTGACACAGGGGATGGGTTGTGACACAGGGGACTGTCCTGTTTTCCTCTGCAGCTTTCAGCGACTGGGGGGCAGGGGGGACTCCCACCCTGGCTCGTTGTCTTTCGTGGGTGGTGGGCGGTTTTTTTGATTTATTATTCTTTTTAAGAAGTCCCTGCCTGCCAGCAAGCGACGGAGGTCGTGGGTTTGGCTGGGGCAAGGCTGGGAACTGCAGAGTTAAAGCTCAGACTTGTTTCTTGGCTTGCGCAGACCTTTTGCTGGACACTGTGTGCCGCCTGCCCCTGAGCCATTCGATAAGCCTGGACGGGCAGGATACCGGCACCCACTGGGTGTTAACTCCTGCTGTGCTGGGTGCTACTGGTTTTCTCCAGAACCTGGGAAGCAGGGTTTTTATCTCTCCTGGGGTACACGGTGCCGTCTATACAATGCAGACATACCCACACCCCCCGTGCCGTGCCCTTGCCTTGCCACACGGATCCTGGCCGGGGGTGCGTCCCTTCCGTCCTGATGGCTTGTGGCTGTGCTGAGATGAGCCCACCCCAGGGTGCGGGGGGGTTGTTGTTGGGTGGAAGCAGAGGTGGAGCTGGCCCTTGCGTCCAGGCTGCGGCTCGGAGGGAACACGTGGCAGCAGCGTGGCTGAAGGCTGGCAGCAGGGACAGGCTGGGGCACAGCTGCCATGGCTCCCAGGGACAAGCAGGGCTGTCACCAGGAGCCCTAACGGTGTCAGAGCAGACAGGGAGGGGTTTGGGGACAGAGGATGGAGAGGCAGTGCCTCTTCCCAGGCTCTGTGGTTGGTGGGTGGCTTCTGGGTAGAAAAACCCCTACTGAAAGAGGAAGATGCTCTTAGCAGGTTCATTCCCAGCTGGTTTACATCTTGTAGTCACCTTTTGTGACAGTACCGTGCCCCTGGGCTCATAGTCCCTCCATCCAGCGCCCTACACAAGATGCAGAGGAGGACTTGGGGAGCTGTTGGCGTCTCGCAGGCACCCAGGAGCCGGACGGACCAGCACAACCCAGCTGGGCTGGCAGTGTCCCACAGGCTGGTGCCAGCTCCAGCCCCACCAGGGCTTCCCACGGGAAGGACCGGCCCCACACCGGGGAGGATTGCAGGCTGTGAGGTTTTATTTCCCAGAAAGCCTGGATGCTCCTCTCCCAGGTCACCTCCAGGAGCCTGGGATGGACGGACCAGGATGCCCACTGACCCATCCCTGGGCTGCCATCGTGACTCCCACCTCCAGCTGCGGGACTGCAGGTGCTCAGACCACTTGCAAAGACCTCAAGGACACGGGGTGCTGCCTCGCTCCTTCCTCCTCCTCTTCCTCCTCCCTGCTGGGTTGCCCCAGGACTGCCAGCCCTTGGTGTGATGCCTGTCCTGGGAAAGTGCTTTTTTTTACTCCTGAGCCTTCCATCAGCACTAATCCCCCCCATGCCTCTTCCCAGCCCGGGACATCCCCAGGGCTCGTCCCACTGCTGCCCTGCCTGGGCTGTTCCTCCCCATCCATAACAGGACTGTGTCCTCCAACCCCCTCAACTGCTGTGTCACCCTGGTCAAAGTCATCACTGGGGCACAGGAGGGTGGGGAGAGCCTTTGTGTCGTGGTAGGGACAGAGCTGCTGCCCTAGGTTCTCCTGGGCATGGCAGCAGCACCTCTGCAGCCGTCCCCAAGGGAAGGGAGCACCGCTCATCCTCCCGGCTGCTGGTGGCTGGCCCAGGCACGGCTCTGGGACAGATTTTATTCCGGAGGCGATCAGTACAGTGTCTTTTTTTCCCCTTGGAAAGAAAAACAGCCTCTTGTAGGTCATCCCCTGGCCTAGGAAGCCATTCAGACGGGTGCTGGTGAGCGTGTTGTTCCTGTGGAGTTTGGCTTGCGCGGAGGATGTTTCCCATCCTGCAGGGATAATGCTGCCCTTGTGCAAGTGTATTGTGTGAAACCCGTCTCCTTTCTCCTTCCGCAACCACAGGTCTCCTTGAGCATGGGCGGAACTGGTCGGCCATTGCCAGGATGGTGGGCTCCAAGACCGTGTCGCAGTGCAAAAACTTCTACTTCAACTACAAGAAGAGGCAGAACCTGGATGAGATCCTACAGCAGCACAAACTGAAAATGGTGCCGTAACTCACCCCGCACGGGGCACTGCCGATACTTCCCACAGCCAAGGGGGGTCTTTATCCTCTTGGAGAACGTACTGGAGTGAAAACTCCGGGGGCTGAGGAGCGGCACAGCGAAGGGTTCTCCACCCGCCTGGCCCCGGGAGGTCTGGAGGAGGGGGAGCTGCGGCGTGGGAGATGCCTGGGTGTTTGGAGCGGGGCTGGTACGCGGGGAGATAAGGAGCAGGAGGAGGAGCAGGGCTGTGGCGTGCTGGCCAGGCACGAGCTCGGTCCCGGCTTTGCAGATAGTTCGCTGCCGACAAGGCTGTGCTGTTCCACCCGGCTGGGCACCGCAGCTCTGCGCCCTGCAGGTACCGCGGCTACTGCTAAACTGCCGCTTTGCCCCGCAGAAATTCAGGGGTTTAGGACAATGTGAGGATAGGCTGGTCCCGACATGGGTGTGGGTTGTCTTCGGGGCTGCGAGCAGATGCGCACATCTCTCTGTGCCTCAGTTTCCCCGTCAGAAGGGGCTAATGCTGCTGCTTTTCTGGCAGGCGATGCAGGGTGTGAATGAAGTGGGGTTTGTTTGGTGTTCTGGAGATAGGACGGGCTGCTAAGAGCAATGAAGGATTATAATTATTTCATTTGTAGAGTATCCTGGGGTTCCCGGTTTCTGGCTAATAGAATTCACATGGCTGAGCCCCCAAGGGGTGCTTTGAAAATGCAAAGGACAATGTTCAATGCAGGAATCTCTCCAAGCAAGCTATTACAGCAAGAGTAAAAAGAAAGACAGGAAAACATTCAATGACTCACCCAGGAATTTAATATCCTAGTCAGTCTATAGGAATGAGAGAGAGAAGACATCGGCGGTGCTTTTTTATTAATTCTCTATGCACAGAGACACTCCTGTGTTCCCATGCTTCACCCAATTGTTTTTAGAAACAAAGAAAACAAACTATATAAAAGACCCCAAAACTGATATAAAGACTGGAATGAAACGTGCATCAAGCCCTCCAAACAGAAAATGTTACATTATAAAGATATCATTGTTCATTACTGGGGAGAATCTGAAATAAGATCACACAGCTTTGCTGGCAGCAGAGCCGGTGTATATTAATTTACTCTGCTTCCTAATGTTTCAGAAATTGTATCACGGAAGTGTTTTTCTGCACAACCACATTTTTCCCTGCGTCCGTCCCTCCAAGGCAGCCGCTAGACTTCTCCCGTCTAATTGCTCACTCTCACTTGCAGTTTATATCAGCATCATCATTTTATTTTTTGAGCATTGGAGGCTATGGGCTTGGGTTGTGGAGAAGAACAATGAACGTTCAGCTGTTATTTATTGCGCTCTATTGTTTTGTGGCAAGAGCAGATGCCAGAAAGCTGAACAAAATAAAAGAACAACTGAGATTAAATTGCCATAGACCTTCCTTCCTGACTCCTAAATATATTCCCGAGCAAACCGAGCCTCCCAATCTCATTCTATAACCAGCAGCCAGCCGCGACCTCTGCGGAGGAAGCACGTGGCGAGGCAGCGTGGCATCGCCTGGTTCTGCCGTGACATCCCCAGGTTGTTCCCTGACCTCACCACCACCAGCTATTGCTGCTCACGGACGGGGAAACACGGTGGCTCTGCTTTTCTTCCTCTTGCTTAATCAGAGTCAACTTAATTAGCGGATCTCATTCGTTTCCCAAATGGGGCTCATTAATATTGTAGCCTCGACTTCCAGGGAGGTGTGACACCGGGTTTCAGCAGCGTGCAGGTGACCCGGAGGAGCTGCAGGGACGGGCAGGCAGCCGTGACCGGTGTGGGATGGGAAACAGAGCCTGGCAAGATCCCTCTGTCCCCAAAATGTGGCACAGAGCAGCATGGAGCAGGATGTGCCCATTCCCCGTGGATGAAGGTGGCATGATGACACTCTCCAAAGCCTGCATGGTCTGTACCCTCTCACATGCCAGGTTTGGGGGTTTTAATTTGAAGACCCATCCTTTTTCTGGAGAGATTCTCCCCTGGGGAAGGAGCATACATGGGCCCCATGTCCCCTTTCCCCTGAGGTGCTCAGCACCCATGAAACCCTTCCACAGCCGAGCAGAATCCCACTGCGGTCCCGGCTCAGCAGGGCTGGATGCTGCAGACCCTCATCCTCCTCCCTCTGCAGGGATGGGGGTGTCCCACCAGCAGCCGCACAGTGGGACAGGCAGCCCGTCACCGCTGGGGCAGGGTCAGGCCACCTTGAGGCTTTATCTGCCCCGCTGTGTGTTTTGGCTTGGGTTCGCTGCCGAGCGGCTCGGATGCGTCCCAGGCATCAGCGTCACTGAGCCTTGACCTTCTGCACGCTGTGCTCTCTAATCTCGGCGTTTAAGGAGAGCGGGGCAGTGAGACACGCGGTGGCCTCAGAGCTGCTCTTTTTGTTGGTGGTTGGAGATTAGGTGCTGTCTTCACTGGGACCTCGCTGTGGTGTCATTGTCACTTTGCTCTAGTGACTGATGGGGCTTGTTTTGGTTTGTGCAGCGAAGATGGGCCAGTTATCTCCTGGGCTGGTGCTGGTCCTGCTTGGAGGAACAATTTTTTGGACCCCTCCAAGCAGCATCTCTGCAATTCCGTGCTTTTTTGGGTAGTGCTGGTTTTGCAGGGCAAAGCTGCTTCAGGAGGACAGCCTGGTGGCCTTTTCTTCTGCAGGGTGAGCAATGCTGCCTTGGTACAGTCAGGATGGGAACCCGAGACCCTCCTCACCACGGTGGGCAGAGAGAGATTGTCTCTGTCCCTTCCCATCGCTGCTGGCAGCAGAGCGCAGGAGTCACTCTGTGGTTAGACTTAGTCCTGGTCTCAAATACGCGTCGTTACGTCCCACCGGTCTGGGACTGCCTGGTTCTGCTCTGAGGACGGGCTGAGGCTGATGGCGGGGACCCGTAACGATGGCTCCATGTCAGTAAGGGCATTTGGAAGGTGTTGTTTTTTTTTCCTGCCACATCAGGTTGTGAGCGCAAGGAGAGGCCAGATTTGTCAGGATGGCTGCTCTGCCTGCAGGACAGAAGGTCAGAAAGATGTCACACCCCGGGGCTGGTGGCATCTCCATCTGCTCCTCCAGCACAGCCGGTGCAGGTGAACTGGAGCGGTGAGATGCCAGGAGGGGAGGTGGGGGCAGAGCTGCCCACCCTGCCGGGCTGAGTGTCACCGTGATGGGGCTGGCTGGGGACCAGGCGCCTGGGGGACAGCGTGGAGGAGCAGGCGTGGAGTCACCCCTGTGTTCAGTGTCCTCCCTGTGCCCGGCAGCCCCAGGCAGGGTGCTGAGGCAGAGGCTGCTTCCCGGCCGATTCCCCAGCGAGGAGCCCGCGGCTGAGTCACGGCCCCGTGAGTAAGAGGCAGCGAAGTCTTTGCCATAGTAACGTTGGCACTTTGTCACCGCATCAGCGTGATGGGGAACTGCTGCTTCA
>NW_010130884.1:3104-4179 GCF_000699245.1 Pterocles gutturalis | reverse complement strand
TCCCTCTGCCTCCCCATCGTTGCCGGGATGGGTCACGGGCATCAGGGAGCCCTGCCTTCCTCCCGCCACCTCCCCATCGCTGCCGGGACGGGTCACGGGCATTGCGGAGCCCTGCCTTCCTCGTGCCACCTCCCCATCGCTGCCAGGACGGGTCACAGGCATCGCGGAGCCCTGCCTTCCTCGTGCCACCTCCCCATCGCCGCCGGGACGGGTCACGGGCATTGCGGAGCCCTGCCTTCCTCCCACCGCCTCCCCGCACCGTCACAGAGCCCTTTCCCACGTGCCTTTTTTTCCCCTGTCTCCTGCCCAGTTTGATAAAAATAGATTTTGAGCAAGCAGCGTTTCCAAGCAAAAAGCAGTTGTATTTGTTTTATCTGGAAGTTTTTTAAAGGATTGTAAAGTTGCCGGGGGGTGGGGGGGGGAAAGGAGGGGGACAGGCTCTTCCCAGCACGGAGATCCAGCGGCAAAGTTAATGTTTCCACCACGGCTTTATCTTTTCATCCATGTAAATAAACGTCCTACACACGTCATCCGTGTGGGCTTTGCAGGGAGAGCCGGAGATGATGGGCCTGTTCCTACTGGTAATATTTACTGAAGCAACAAGAGCAGGAAACAATAGCAAAGCTGAGACTTTTCCTTTAGGTCGGTGGGAGGGAGCAGCTCTCCGCACCCTCGTGACTGTGGCACGTGTCCCAGTGAGCAGGGACAGGGCTGTCCCGGGGGAGGACAGGGCACCAGGCAGCTCCCCTTGGGGATGCCGTGCCGCACAGAGCATCCCCACTGGCGACAGCCTCCCGGCATGGGAGTCAAAGTCCTTTGGCAGCAGCAGGGGACATGAAACCTGGTGCACAAAAACATTGGCTGGGATGTGTCTGGGACATCAGCGTCGTTCTCTGCAGATGAGTATCAGGCCACGGCCGCACACGTTTGCGTAGGTGGAGGCAGTCCCTGGAAATGCGCAGGATGCGTGTAACACACTGACATGGGACCATGGGGCTCTTGCCAGACCTGGTGACTTCTGCACGCATGTCCCTTGTCCGTGTGTTGGTGCCGTCCCTCTCTCGGAGGGTCGCTG
>NW_010130884.1:0-3029 GCF_000699245.1 Pterocles gutturalis | reverse complement strand
GGCAGGGTGAGCCTGGTCCCGAGGACGGATTTTTGGAGGATTTACCCAGGGGGGACCGTGGCGGTGTTGGCATCCCTCGAGGACGGGTGCCATCTGCTCCCCGTCCTGCTGGACGTCCCTTCTCACCCTCCTCTGCCTCTTCCCCAGGAGAAAGAGCGGAACGCCAAGAGGAAGAAGAAAAAAGGCACCGCTGTCCAAAACGAAGAAGCCGCCTTCCCTCCCGCAGCTGAGGACGAGGAGATGGAGGTGTCGGGGACGAGTGGCAATGAGGAGGAGATGGCCGAGGAGGCGGAAGGTGAGGCGGGCGGGGGGCTAAACTGGCGGCTGTCCCGTCTTTGCCATGTGATCGTAGCGGAGACACCATCACCGGCGTCTCCGGGGCTGCAAATGTCACTGCTGCTGGGGGGTCGTGTCTGTCACCCCAAAGCCACGGCGAAGTGACAACATCCTGCAACATGAGATGCTTGTGGCATTTTGGATGCCTCCAGATTTCCCGCTTGCGAGGAGTGCCCTGGATCACTGCCCCCCTCCCGTGCCTGTCTGGAGGGTGTGTTTTGGGGATATTGTGCAATGCAGGAGCTCTGTTACCAGGAGCCGCTGCTGGGCACCCGCAGGGGTCACAGGGAGGCTTACAGCAGCCTCCATGGCCAAGGGGCTCCTCGACCTCCACATCCAGGCTGTGCGTAAAGGGCTCACCCCCAGCAGCTTCCCCTCGCCCCAGAGGCGAGCAAACCCTTTGGTTTCAGATTTCCATCAGCTCTCTCCCGAGAGCATGCTTGTGCGCCCTTATAAATCCCATTTTGTGGTGTTTTCCCCCAAAACGGGGTCCCTGCATGCTCAGCAGGGTCAGATAGCCACTGACACGAGCTCTTGAGGAGCTTGTCGTGGCTCAAGGAGGGGTAACCCACTAAGGTTTGCCTGTGCCCGTCCCCATCCCGTCAGGGCATTGCCACCGCTGCTGTCCCGGGTGGCAGAAGCTGTGGTCTCCCACCAGTGAGGCTGGGGTATCTTGGCGGGTTTTTTCGTCCTCTTTTCCCTTTTAAGGCAGCGTTTTCCTCCCTCCCAGCCATACCAAAGAAAGGAAACAACTTGAAAGTGACAATTTTCAGCTATTTGTCGCTTAGAAAGTGCGGCAGCGAGTTTGGAGAAAATGTGGATAATTTTCCTACAATAGCCCCATTTGACTTTTGTCAAAGTAATTTAATAACTTAACCAGCGCTGCCGGCACCACGCTGGTTCCTGGCCTTAGCACCCAGGCTAATGGGACTCGAAATGGGAAATCTTTTCAAATCGTCGTTGGGAGTGACTCATTACAAGGCAGATTCCAGGTAAATCTTTGTGCGAGGTGATACGTGACTCAGAGGCGCAAAGTAAAAGGTAGTTATTGCTCTTTGTAAGAGCGCCCAAGAGGAAACAATGTGTTTTTGAGATTAGAGACGGATCTCTTGACACACTCCCGAGCCTTACGCTCCGAGACTTGTCTCTTATTCCACTGCCGGGAACTGAAGAAAGGCATAAGCCGGGGGGGTGAAATGTCACGGGCGCAGAAGTGCCAGGGCGGTGATATGCACGAGACAGCCGGTGGCTCTGGTGACATTTTGGGGATGCTTGGGCAATAGCTTGGGGACAGGGGGGCGTGTGGCCGGCTGGGAAGAGGGGGAAGGACTTGGCGTGGGGGTGATATTGTAGAGGACGGGTTCAGCACCCGCAGGGAGTGCGCTGGAGCCTGGAGTTTGGTTGAGGCTGTGACGAGCCACCGTTGGATGTCTCCATCCAGAGTGGCACTGGGGAGAGTTTGGCCAAACACACCATAAAACTTGTCCCTGGGTGGGTGACAGGGCACCTCATTGATTGGGGGGGACATACTCATTTTATTGCAAGTGAGTAAAGGTTGGAGAAGGCTGAGGTTCCTGAGCATGGCACGTTTTTGTGCCAAGGAAGGATGGGCTTGCTCTGATGTGAGGCTCTTGGGATGCAGTCCCTCAGTGCCACTCATCTCACTGGCATTTGAGAGCTGCTGGTGCTGCTCTGGGGAGTCAAGGGATGTGCAGGAGGAAGACTTTGGGCACAAGAGCTGTGCCTGGCAGGGACACGCTGAGATGGGACCGTGGAAGTCTCCTGGTGCTCCTGGCCCTGGATGTGTTTGTCCAGCGAAGGCTTGGAGGGGACAATCCTGTCCCTAGCCATAGAAACAACCTTTCGGCAGCACCGCCATGGGCAGCGGTGTACGGGCACTTGTGCTTCCAGCTCACGTCAAGCCGTTGGTGGCCGATTTGAGAATGATCCTTTCCATGTAATGATTAACCTGTCCCACAGCCCTGCCAGCGTTTGGCTTTCACCGACCCTGACCTTCTTCCTTCTGCCACCGGTGGCTTAAATAACAACAAACACGTGTGGTCGCGGTGTTTTGGGATGGTCCCCAGCTGCCCTGGGTGGGGAGGGCAGAGCCAGGGACACGGGCGACGTACGTCAGCGAGGAGGGTGCCAGCGAGGTGCCCGGTCCTGGGGGAGCAGAGCTGGTCCAGAGCCATGGGTCAGGAGGGAGCAGGGTCCCATCCTGCAGATCCAGCCAGGAGCCAGGGTTTTCCCTTAAAATCCAGCTTCCCAGTCGTTTGGTCTCCAGGCTTTTGGGCGCGTGGTTTTGGGTTTGGGTGGGGGTTAACCAGAGTCGTTGCGCTGGGCAAGCAGAGAGGCCCCCGGAGCATCCCTTTGCTCGGCAGGCTCTGGATCCGGGGATCCCGGCGCAGCTCTCCCAGCCGCGGGATCGTCTCGCCCTCGGAGGAACGAGGGCGTTCTCCTCCCAAGGGAGGGGGTGGAGGCAGCGATATGGGAAGCGAGAATCTCGGGCTGATCCTTATTTTTATTTCTTCCCTTTTTTCAGCTGCAGTAAATAACAGCTCCGACACGGAGAGCATTCCTTCGCCGAGGCCTGAAGCCAAAGAAGGAGGCGAAAACGGGGCCAAGGCACCACCCGGGCCGGGAGGTGACTCCGGCGCAGAACCAGCAGTCAAGTTGGAAGAAGCTTCGAC
>NW_010130883.1:19768-20149 GCF_000699245.1 Pterocles gutturalis | reverse complement strand
GGGAAGCAAATTAAACCATTTTGAAGTCTGCAGGTTAGCTGGAAATTGTTTCTTCATGACATCTCTGTTTTCCTTCTCGTGCCGCCCCAGCGAAGCCCCTGCTCCCACTCCCCTCTCCCCCCCTCCTTGCCAAACGAGAGACCCCGGCCGCTCGGTTCACACGCAGCGCTGGGGACACTGGCCGGGGGCTTTGCTGGGGACGGGGCTTCCTCGCAGCAGCTCCACTGTAAATACTCTGCCTGTGCTTCGTTGAGAAAACCGAAATGGAAAAAAGTTGTATCTGTAAACTATGAAGCTCTCTATGTACATAGATAAACCGCGAGTATCTCCGGCTCGTTGCGGCGGGTCTGTAAGCAGTTGGGTCTTGAAACCCTTTGCTGT
>NW_010130883.1:15237-19757 GCF_000699245.1 Pterocles gutturalis | reverse complement strand
AACCCTTGTGCTGTGCGGCGGGTCATTTCACGCTACCTTAGATGTAGAAAAGCTGCAAAAGTTAATTCACAATACACTATGTCAACTTAAAATGGGTTCGCTTTTTTATTTTTTGCTTCCAGCACGACTTCAAACGCAGTCCTGTGCCGTCTGTGCATTGTTTCGAAGAATAATAGTTTGGAACAGAAGTTTTTTCAGCCCTTTGTTTCGGATCTGGCTTTTTACAGTGTTTCTTTGATAAACCCTGAAACCGCCAAGTTAGTTTTTGATTAGGTGCATGTTTAGCAGGCATTTTAAACGCGAAAAGAATTTGTCACATAGACCGGCTGCACTTTGATGTGTTGGTTGGCACTGAATGACCTTCGTGTTCCCAAAGCCAGCTGGGAAGATGACTCCTTCCTGATCTTTCCTCATTTTAATCCTGCTCGAAGCTGTTGGGAAGGGGCTGTGCGCAGCCCGGCCAGCAGCACCTCGGCAGCCGTCGGGTTGTCACGCGGGCTGTGGCAGAGCTCTCGGCTGTGCCACGTGGGAAGCTTGCTTTGGCCAAAACTGGGGATGAAATAGAAATAATTACTTTTTTCTTTAGCAGAGAGCGTGGATGGTTTGTTCTGGAATACCACTGCCTCGTTCCAATCAGTCCACTTGGAAAGCCAAGCGAGGCATTGTTGTTCCGGAGTGAGAGTCCCCAGGAACAGAATCTGTGGCAGAGCTCTCGGCTGTGCCACGTGGGAAGCTTGCTTTGGCCAAAACTGGGGATGAAATAGAAATAATTACTTTTTTCTTTAGCAGAGAGCGTGGATGGTTTGTTCTGGAATACCACTGCCTCGTTCCAATCAGTCCACTTGGAAAGCCAAGCGAGGCATTGTTGTTCCGGAGTGAGAGTCCCCAGGAACAGAATCGGCCGAGCTGGAGCGGCTGGCTGGGACGAGGAGCCTCCACGCCCCAAAACCCTGAGCCCAGCCGTGGCACAGCGGCAAACCCCGTGCCTGTGTCGCACACACACACCCCTGCGTCCCTCGGGGTCTCTCCAGCATTACACTGTGTGTTCACTGGGTTCCACTGGGGGAGAACCCCCTAATGAAGCCCTGAGCCCCTGCAAAGTGAGGCTTTGACCTGGAAGGTGTGACGGTTTCCTCTGGATCATGCCCAGGTGCTCTGCTCCGTCCGCCCGCTGCTGACCGGAGCCCCGCTGCCGTCGCGTCCTGCAGCACCAAATCCTTTGCATGTGCCGACAATGGGGCTGCACGGCCGTGAGCTTCCATATGGGTCCAGCCGGACATCGAGTCCAGGTGACTCCGTGTCCCTGTCCCCTGCTGTCCCTGCGGCTGCAGCGCGGGGAGCTCTGTCCTGGGGAATCACAGAGATGTGGGGACTGCTTTCGCTGAGGGTGGTGATTTATTATTTTCCCCCATATTTTAAATAGGGTTGTTTTTTTTTTTTTTTTTTCAAAACACAAGGTAAGTATCAAAGCACGTGTGGTGCAATGGGCTCTGCCCCAGTGGTTGCCCCATGTTCCTCGATGCCAGCCCGGGTTTGATGCCGATGGGTGTGTGTGTCATGGGCGACTGTTCCCAGCTGTTGTAGGTGAAAACTGTTCCCGTGTTCTCCAGCCGGGTTCCTGTTGTAGATGGTTGTGATTGTCAACTGCCAGGAGATATTTTTTAATAAATCACGTCAAAGCATTTTGAATACATCCTGTCTTCCTCTTTTCCTTTTCAGTTCTGCATTGTCTTCTCCCAGGTTAAAGCTTCTTCTCCCTCTGTGCTGTGGTTCGTGGTCAAGAACACATCGTACGCCCGCGCTGGGCACGGTCAGAGGTGCGCCTGGGTTTGTTCAGTTTACCTGGGGACTCGGGGCACAAGGAAAGCCCCAAGATCTTTCAGGGATGGATGGATGGACGGGTCTTTGACCCCCGTGGCAGGGGGTTGGAACTCAATGATCTTCAAGGTCCCTTCCAATGCAAACCCTTCTGTGATTCTGTGATTTTGCAGCAGTTCCAAAAGGCCAGCATGTGTTTGTCGCAGCCTCGGGGTCACTCGATGTCCTCGGCTGAGCTGGACAGTGGGGGACAACAGGGCTGGTCTGGGGCCGTCTCCTCTCTCTCATCTGCCGGCGCTGCTGGGGATCCAGCACCTTGCTCACGCTGCAGCAGCGGGAGCAATGCAGGAGCTACTGGTTTCTTCCTTCTTTATGTTTCAGGACTGTCCTGGGTGCCTGGAAGGTGAGTACTGATGTACCCCGAGGGTTATCGGGGTGGTGTGGGGGTCCCAGGCTGGTGTGTGCCACCCGGCCATGCTGCTCTTGGGGTCACCGGCTTCTGAGGAGCCACCGTCAGGCTCTGGGGTAACAGAGGTGCAAAGGGCCACCTTGCCCCTGGCACGCTGCTGGAGCACCCGGAGCCGTGTCACCATGGGTCGCATGGGTGGTGGCTGGAAACTGCGCCTGGCTCCTGCCCTCCCCGGTTACCAGAGGGGATTTTTCAACTTTTCTCTGGGAGGTGGGAACCCGAGAGTGCTGCCAGCCTCGGCTCTGCAGGGCACAGGGACAGCCGGGCGCCCTCCGGCTCCAGCACCGTGGGTGGGGAGCAGGTCTGCCAGCTCCTGACCCGGAATCCTTGGGGGGTTCCCTGGGGATCCCCAAGCTCCAGCTGCTCCCGTGCTTTTATGACATTTCAGTGCAGCCAAAGCAATTTCTATTCAATGACCGTTGCCACTCCAGCGCCCGTTGGTGGCATCGCACAGCGCGGATCTGGCACCGGGGAGTGGGGACCTGCCGGGGCTGCGCTCGGCCGGGCTGCAGCGGCTTTTGTTCTCACGTGTTAATGGGTGTTTTGCTTTTGGTAACTACATTTTTGTTGCTCTGTGGTGTCGAGCAGCAATTCTCATCTCACAGCTTTGCGGAGTTTATGGGAATTTAAGAGCTAAATGCAAATGAACTTCATTAACATGCTTAATTATCTTATAAAACCTCGTATCCATCTGTCCTGCATATGCTTCGTACTCGACACTTTGAGACGAGCGGCCGGGTGAGGCTTGCCATGAGGCGGCTGCGGGCAGGAGGGACTGGGCTCTAATACTGGGGGTGCGTTGGAGGTGAAACTTCACTTTTCAAAGGCTGAGGCCAAGCTGGGAGCCTGGAAACGTCCCGGTAAAACACACAGCAGGATGGTGCGGTCCTAGCAATGATTTGCTAAAAGCAAAAAAAAAAAAGCGTCCCTCTCCAGTTACCAGCCCCTAGCCCCCTGTTTGCCTCCCACCCAGCCAGGCGTGGAGTTTAAGAGTGAGGTTATTGAGAACTTCGAAGCTGGAGCTCTGAATAATTTTAAATATTAGCAAAATAGAGATGCAGCTGCAGGGCGGGCGATGCTGCTCTGTGCCACGGTGTCACCGTGGCCACAGGGACCAGTCACAGCCGAGGGGCCCTGGCCAACATGTGGCCCAGTGCTTTTTTTTCCCACCCCATCCGACACTGGGGCTGGGGGAGGCCAAGAGCCCAAACCCTCTGCAAATCCAGGCTCTGGGTAATGGGGGAGAGAAAACGCGGTTTTGGGGCAGGTTGGTGGGTTTGGAGGCGGCCAGTCTGGAGGTGTTTCAGGGGGAGCTTGGGGACGTGCCCGGTGAGCACAGACCGAGGGCATGGCACCATGGTCCGATGGCATCGTGGGCAACACACAAACCTTCCTTGGCATTGTTTGTGGTTATAACTCTGAAACCACTGGGCCAGGCGGGCTCTGAACGCCTCCTCCCAGAAAAAGGGGGTAAGATTTACCTTTTCTTTTTTTAACCCTTAGAAAATACAAGCGCAAAGAGCCCCCCTTGTGTTGTCCTGCCCCATGGAGCCGCTGTCACACCGTTCTTACCCCCATGTGTGGCGATGGTTCACGCCACGGGACCCATGGTGGGTGGCCGGGAGATCCGGCTGCACGTGAGCGGCTCTGACGGGGCAGATCCTGCTGGTTCCGCTCCCGGGAGCTCCCCAAAACCCTCCCAGTGAAATCCTCTCAGCTCCAGGGTGGCAGGAGCCTGCGGAGGGGAGCATCTGGGGGAAAGAGGGGCTGGGGAGATGCTGCTGGGGTGGTGCCTGCACCCAGAGCTCCCCCTGAACTGGTTTTTAGCCCTGGGGGTGCTGGGTTTGCTGGTGCAGGGGCCCCGGGGGGGCTGGTAGCGCTGTGCGGCCAAGAGTACCTGTGGGGACACCGGAAACGTGGAGCTGGGGCAGCCATGGGCTGAGTTTCCAGCTGAGTTCTTGCAGCGTGCGTCACCCCTGCTTCCCGGCCGGGTCCCCAGACACCTCTGTCCCCGCTGGCCCCTGTTCTGCTGGTTTCCTTCCTTCGGGGTGCGTTTTCCAGGTGCCCCGGTGCTGTCTGCACATGGCAGAAGGTGGCTTCTTGCTTTTATCCCTGCTGCACGAAGGTGTAAACGCCTTGAGGACTAAGGTTACCAAAAGTGCTTCCCAAACACCCTGCAAAGCAAAGCGACTGCGACACCCGGGAACCTCCAGCTCGGGCCAGGGTGGCCCTG
>NW_010130883.1:12866-15203 GCF_000699245.1 Pterocles gutturalis | reverse complement strand
TGTCCCGGCCTTTATCTCCCCCTAGTGCCGCCCGCTCAGCTCGTGTGCTCCGGCACCGCACGGTGCAGAGTGTGCTGTGCCCGTGTCTGCAGGGGCAGGAGGAGCTGGGAGGGAGCACAGCCCCAGTGACCAGCCCAGGATTCGACCTCAGGTTTAGGATTGAGAACAAATGGGCCAATGGTCTGTTCCATCCCATACACATCATGCCCAGGATAGAGATGAAGGTTGGTCTGGAAGTGCTCTCTCTCTGTGGGTTGTCTCTCTCTGGGTTGTCTCCCTCCCTCAGTCAGTTCTTGGGCTCTCATCTCCACTCCAGGATTGCCGTTTAGGGACTCTCCCTGCTTTGGGATCGTTAGCTGGGAATGGGCTGAGCTGTGGTCATTGGGTGGTGAGCAGTGTCGCTGCGTATCACTCATTTGTGTATTGTATATATTACTATTATCATTATCATTATTATTATTTCCAATATTACTGTAGTTTACCTATTAAATAGTTCTTATCTCAACCCATGACTCTCTTTTCCCTTTACCCCTCCAATTCTCTCCCCCATCCGCAGGAGGGTGAGTGAGCGGCTGTTGTGGTGTTTTGCTGCCAGCTGGGGTCAAAACCATAACAGGAGCACAGGGGACTGGGCACGGTGCAGGGTGGTGGCACAGGATCCTTGTCAGCATTGGGAGCAATGCCCTGAGTAACTCAAAACTTTGTTGCACAAACGCCCGGCAGGGCCGTGGCATCCGCCAACAATAAGGGGGCATTCGGCATCCTGGGAGTGTTACTGCTGCAGTGGTGACAGGGAGGAGCAGGAGATGAAGGAGAGTGAGGTGATGAAGGCGCCTTCGCTTGGCCCAAAGGTAACCCAAAGGCGATGTTTCCAAAGCTGAAATGAGGTTGGTTGTGTCACGGTCAGCCGGGTGCTGTGAACTGTGCAAGCACGTGGTGAACAGTTCATCACAACTGTGAGGGTCCCTGGCACAGACGGAGGGGGCTGTCCCCAGCCTGCGAGGCCGGGGGCCATAAGGCTGAGCCCTGCTGGGTGTCTGCACCACGCCTGGGGCAGCCCCGGCCCTGCTGGAGCTGGGGGTCAGCCCTGGGTGCTGCGGGACCTTTGGGGACAAGGACCTTGCTCGGTCCTGAGCCCACCTTGTCCCTGGGCCACACGTGCACCAAACTATGTCCAGCCTCAGCGGGAGCCGCAGGGTCGCACACAGCCGTCGGGGCTCCCTAGGTGTCACCAGCGTGTGGGTTTGTCTTCCACCATCAGCTCAAAGCTGCGGATCGCCTGTGGTCTGAACAGAGTACGAAGAGGAAGAGGCTCTTCCTCCCAGCGTGGCTCAACCCTCAGCCCGGCACGGTAAGGTGTGTGGCAGGGAAATGGTTAAAAAGACACGCTTGGCACCACGAAAGGGTTTTGTAGCGGGGGTCTACCCCCTGTTTGTGTTTCTGTTGCCCTTTGGGTGTCAGACACATCAGACACAGTTCTGTGGGGAGTCTGGGGTGCGCAGGCAGCTCTGCACTATGGGGGGACACCAGGTATGCTGGCCCCACACCCCGGTCCCGGGTGCGAGGACCTGCCAAGCCTGGGGGGTCACACAGGGGCTGTGTTTGTGCCTGGCCACCAAACACCCATCTTTGCCACGCTGCTCTGCTCCCAGTGCCCATCCTTGGGCGTTCCCAGCAGGCAGCAGCCTGCAGAAGGAGTTTGCTGCGCTCTCCTGGCTATAGAAACATCTCAAATCCAAGGACTCCTGTTTTTTCAAACCACATGGAGAGGAGTCCTGCATCCAAAGGGTTAATTGCAATTAAACCCCGTTTGGTTTTGGCAGCCCCCCCGGCCAGGAGGAGCTGGCAGCCCTGTGCCGGGTATTTATAGCAGGGTGAACTTTGAGTGTGTCCGGCGTGCGGGCAGAACCCCAGCTGGAGGCACGGGGCCGGCACCGGCAGAGCTCAGGGCTCTTGGGGGTCCCGAGCTCGGGGCTCTTGGGGGTCCCAGCCTCAGGGCTGCAGCAGAGCAACGGAGACACTCTGCCATCCCATCCCGGCCCCCATGCCTGAGCTGGGCACCCCATGGGGGGGCACCCAGGTACCCCAGGCTCTGGAACCCCTCATGAACCCACCTGGGTGGCCGAGGACGTGGGGCGAAGCCTCCTTCAGCTGTGGTGTCGGAGCAGCATCCTTGGGAGCTGGCATTGCTGGTTTGGGGAGCAGAGGTGCTGTCGGCAGGACACAGACATCGTCTCTCTTCCATGTCAAACCACGGGCAGAAGCTCCCATCTCATCACGCCGTCCTGGGGCAGATCCCTTCCCACCAGCCAGCCAGACAGTTCTCCACGTCCTGGA
>NW_010130883.1:5430-12812 GCF_000699245.1 Pterocles gutturalis | reverse complement strand
GAGCGGGGGCGGCAGGGGATGGGCAGCCTCTACGTGTGTGCAAAGCCATGGGGAAAAAAACCCTAAAAACAGACAAACAAAAAAAGGATTTGCTTGTGTTTTAACAGGTGGCATCCGTACCTGTGGATTGATGGGCCCCACGTTGGACACAGCGGTCCTGACGGCGCCGGTGTGGTTTGGAACTGATGGGGAGAGGCAGGACGACGAGGCGCTGGGTCAGACGGCCACTCGATGGCCATGGGGACCCTGGCACCACGCTAAGCCCTGTGCCCTGCCACAGCCCCCATCTGCAGCCTGAGGGTGTCCTGCTGCTGGGGCCATCGCAGGTCTGCAGCACCATCCCCAGCCATCAGACGGGCTGTCGGTGTACTGGGCTGTGGGGACAACACTGGCCTGGGCTGTGGGGACGTCGGTAGCCTGGGCAGGAGGCTGGTCTCGTTGAGAGCAGGGGGACGGAGGGACGCGTCTCAGAGCTGCTGCTGGAGCGTGCTGGGAGAGGTGCTGCCGAACAGGCTTTGGTCTGAGTTGGGATCAGATCTGAGCAGGTCACATCCAGCAACATCTTCTGGCCATCGATGGAGTTGGCGCGTGGGTGGGAGCCAGCTGCAGGCGCGAAGCAGCTGAGGAGGAGCACGGTGAGGCTGAAACAGCCTTCCTCCAGGGGCAGGGCTGCTGCAAGCGCCATTCCCACGGGTGGGCTGAGCCGCTGGTCGCTGGGCAGGACACCCACCCCCTGCAGAGCCCAGGTGCTCTCACTCTGGCACTGCAGAGCACCCAGGTGCTGCCTGGGGGGTCTCGGGAAGGACCCAGCCCTGCGGATCTGAGCTGGGCGGTGGCTAGGGCAGTAATTTTAGGAATGATTGAGACCGAAGCAAAGGGAAAACCAGAAAGCCCTGGTCCAGCATACCTTCGTCCACAGTGGGCTTCTGCTGTGACCACTCTGTGCTGTCGAGATCCCCTTGCCTCTAAACTGGGATATTTCTTTGCACAGAAGGACTGGAAGAAGCGGAGATGTGCAACAAGGATGATCAAAAAATGGAGAAGCTTCCACCCAAGGAACAACTGGGCAGGCTGGGATGCTCCAGAAGAAGGCAGCAGGCAGGAAAAGCTGCATTTTGCATTTTCCCTGAGTCAGACACATCTGGGTGGATCTTCATGAGGACGATGAGGGATGCGTCGCTGGCACACAGATTTTCTCTAACCCCGTCTCCTGTCTGAGTGTAGGGCTTACAGACGTGGTTACTGGAAAGCCACCAAGACCAAATAGGGTTTTTTTTCCCTCCTCAAAAGCAACTGAAATGTTTTGGCTGATATTTGCTTTTTTTTTTTCTTGTGAGTTTTCTCTGCGATTCCGGCCCCAGAAGAGAGCATTTCATCAACCACAGGTGATGTTTGACAGCGCTGTAAGCGAATGAGAATTGGGCCTTATAAAGGGCAGCGTCTGGAAATCTTCATCACAGGGACCGGCCTCGTTTATCGTTACAAATACATGCAGCTCGGTGCAATTACACATCTTGGGCAGCTCCGAGGGCAATTGCTCAAGATTCCCTCTTTTCTACCTGAAAGTGCTGGTGATTGATTTGTGGGAAAACTTCTTTTATTCCCTCACGAGAATAAAAGGATATTGTCGTTGCCCTCTGAGATGTTTTACCCACCCCAGGAACATCGATGGACCTTTGCATCAGCAGCTATAGGAGCGAGCGCTGAAACATCGGGGAAGGAAGTGGGGGAACAGTTTCAGTCTTACGGATTTCTGCATAAAATAGAGGCTAAAAGCGTATCTTCAAGATAATTGAGCAATGATACTCTTCATTACATAGGGTTGTTGGGGAAAAAATGGTCTGATTTACATTTTTATAGGAAATAAAAGGAGGTTTGTGGGTGACACAGCACCTACCACTGAGAATGTCAGTGTGACAGAAGTGGGTTTCAAATAAAAGAATAAATGTTTTCCCATGGTTCATCTGAGTTTTGGTGGAGCTTTGGGCCACAGGAAAACGTGACCACCCCTGTTTTGGGGCTGGGGGGCGGTTCAGGGGAGGAGTTTCAGGGCAGGAGGAGAGTTTGATGTGCTTTTTCGGAAGAGAGGGATTTTTCAGCGGCCGTCAGAGCAGGCTGGAGTTTAGCACTCCTTTAATTTCATTCACGACGAGTAGCCCAGTGGGGGTTTTATTCTGGTTTCAGGTTGGTGGCCCTTGGAGATTTGCTCTGCCGTGCTTCAGATCCGCTGCTGTCTGGCATAACAATTCAGGTTGCTCAAAAGCGATGATTAGCATAAATGAAGGAGTGGGTGAAATGTTCATTATATTGCCTACTGTCATGTTTGTGTACCAGATTTTGTTACCATCTGTCATTTCTGTTTTTTTGTTGTTGCCAAAAGTTGTCATCCTGAATGGAGGGTGGGGATGTATTTTCAAAAGCTAACAGGAGATAATTTTAGGTACTTTAGGGCTCGTATGTTCTGTGCTGGGTGTCAGCAGCCCTCACGTAAATCAGCCTGGTGACGCTTCGATAATTCCTGGGCAGTAATTTTGTTAAAGGAGTTTTTAAAGCCATTGGTTGCAGTCAGGCAAATGCGTTAGATACTCGGCTCTCGTCATTAGAAAAGTCCTTGCAATTGCAAAGAAAAGCTGGAAAAGAAATATATGTTGTCCCTAATGTTAAAAAAAAAAGCAGAGAATAGATAATTCCTGGGCAGTAATTTTGTTAAAGGAGTTTTTAAAGCCATTGGTTGCAGTCAGGCAAATGCGTTAGATACTCGGCTCTCATCATTAGAAAAGTCCTTGCAATTGCAAAGAAAAGCTGGAAAAGAAATATGTTGTCCCTAATGTTAAAAAAAAAACAGAGAATATAAAGAAGGGGGCATATAGTGACATCAGGCTGTTAAAAACCAAGCTCCTGCATAGAGATCTGACCAAGGAAAGCAACAACTCCGCTGTAACAGACTGCAACATCCCCAGATTATTTCCGGAGATGTAAATGTCCCAGGGACAAGAAGCTGGACAAATTCAACCTTGAAATAAGCTGCAGCTCTCTCGCAGCGACAGTAACTGCGTACTGCGACAATTTGCAAGGGGAGCAGTGCACTCACCAGGGCTTGCAGCCTTCCAAGCAAAATTAGCTCATTTTCAACTGCATGCTTTTAATTCAGCTGCTGGGAAGAACGGCTCAGCCTGCAAGCGGGGAGTTGGTAGGTGAAGCCGCGAGGATTTCTTGCCTTGTGCCAGTGTGGAAAGATCTGAGCCAGCCAGGGAGGGAGAGGGCTCCGGAGTGCCGGGACTGTCCCCCTTGCTTTGGGCTGGAGACCCAAGCTCATGCTGCGAGTGTTTGAACCCTCCCTGGCGGCACCGGGGCTGCGCTGGCACCTCGTTGCTTCCCGTCTCAGCCCATGGTGGCTCCACGCTCCCAAGGGCTGCGGGGTTTTAATCTGACCTGAGGTCCAGGGCTCAGTGTCCGTGTGAAATGTGTCATCCGAAAATACAGGAAAGATGATCTGATGGTTTCAGCTGGAATTAAACTCCATGAAAATACAAAGCTGGAGAGTTTGGGGATGTTTTTTTGGTGGTTTGGGCACAGCCAGCCAATGATCCAAACTCCTAATCAAAGCTTTAAAGAAATCCCAGTGTCTTGGTGGGAACTTGTGCTGGAGCGGGAGTGCGGAGGGTCACTGCTTCCTCAGGGAGAGGTGGGGAAGGAGGAGACGCGGCTGTCTTTGCTTTGAAAGAGGCAGAGATAATTCTGAGCATCTCTGATGGAAGGTTGGGGAGAGACCGGGGCCATGTCACGACAGCAACCACACATAGACCAAAGGAGGAGAAGGATGAGAAGGAGGGGAGCCAGCAGCTCCCCAGAAAGCCCAGGATGGCTGGCAGGAAGTGTTTGAACTCCATGTCCAGAGCCGCAGCCTGCCCACATGCTGCCAAACCATGCCAGGATGTTTTCTGCGCAGGACGAGAGGCCACCAAGGGAGCAGCCCTGGGAGATTCCTCAAAGAGGCCCAGAAGTAGCTCGCTGGGCTCCACCTCGGAGAAGTCCGCACCGGCTGCTGGAGCCACCGGAGGGTAAATGATGCGTCATGTTGGGAGCGAGTGAAATCCACATCCAGGTCCCCCTCTTCACTGGATGCCTCCTAGAAGTTTTAAGCAACCCCATGGTGGGTTTGCACCTTTGTGGTGCCAGCCACCAGCCCTGTCTGCCCTGGAACTGCGGGAGGAGGCAGCACCAGGGGGGCAAAAGGGGCTGGAGAGCACCGTGTGCGGCTGGTGTCGGTCAGCCAGGGCTCAGCCCGAGCGCCATTGCATGTGTTGGGGGGGTCAGTCCGAGCTGGTCATCTCTGGCTCTGGAAGGCTCATGTCACTCTTCTTACCAACTGCTTCACTGTCCCCATGCATGGACTGGGGTCATGGGACTGTGCTTGCTCCAACGACTGGGCTCATGCTGGCTCTGGTACCTTTTGTGATGGTTTAAATTATCAGCTCTCCCTGGCAGAGTCTCTATCTGTGCAGAATCCTGTATTTTACCAAGTTTTGGCTGCTTTTGTAATACGGGTTTGAGATAACAGCTCTGTCCTGTTTTAACACGTCAGGGATGCACTTTCCTAGCTGGAATTCTCCCCTATTTGCTCTCTCCCAGAGGGTAATTTCACAAAGCTCACGAGCACATTCCACCTGAGCATCTCAGGATGCTGTGAGCATCGCTGAAAGCCCTTGTGAGAAGGTTGGGTCTGGTTTGATTTCACGAGTGTATTTCAGAGCTCTCAAATCCAAACCAGCCCGGTAAATGGCCATGAATGAGCACTGAGCGCCTTCTTGTCTCAAATCCAAACCAGCCCGGTAAATGGCCCTGAATGAGCACCGAGCGCCTTCTTGCATGGAAGAGCCTCGAGCGCAGTGGGGAAGCCTTCAGATCGGGGGGCAGATGGAGGCTTGGACCACGGGGAGTGGAGCTGACCGGGCAGAGGGGCCCAACGGATTGTTTAGAGGTTGATTTAATAGGTGCGACCACAAACTGGATATGGTGGAGTTGGGCGACAGACCGCAGGTGTTGTGGTTGTTTTTCAAGTACCACTCCAGGATCACGAGGAGGGGACCTCCAGGCTGGGCGATTCGGAGCTGACCTGGCTCCACTCCCCTGCTGAGCACAAGGCTGGGACAAGCTTTAATAGCTGGTGTGGGGTAAGAAGAAAAGCAGGAAAAAAGGGAGTTTCCCTTCTTAGCGCCTGATCTGCTGTTGGCTTGAGAAAACAGAAAAACAAGCGACCGAGGCTGTGCACATTGACAGCCAACCTGTGGAATTCGGCGTTGTAGGAAGTGAACAGTGTGCGTCGGGTGGATGGGTTGGTTTGAAAAGTTAATCCTGTTCTAATTAGAGACGGTGTGGTGACAGCAAAATCGTAGAGTCAGACATCAGAGGGCGAGATGCCACCAAGACCTTACAGTGTGTCAAGTCTTGCAAGGGTGGAACAGGAGTAATATGCATAACAAAAATAATCCAGCCCCATGCTGAAAGGAACGGAGCAATGATCGGAGAGAGCCGGCGCAGGTTTCTCTCCTGGCGCAGCCAACAAGGTGTTTGGCCTTGAGGAACTCCAGGTGAGAAGAGTATCATGTCCAATCAAGGACACAAAATCCAAACAAATTAAAATGCATCTGGACTAATGTGTAGTGATGTGCATATACGTTAAAAGTGCTTCCTGACCTTTACAGGGATTGTTCTACACCCTGGAGCATGACATTTTATTACTCTTGCCTTCTACATAATTTATCATAGAAAAATATTATTTTGGCTATAAAATTATTCGCCTTCATTTTAAGCCCAGCAATAGTATTTAACTTTCTGATCCTTTTTGAAACTAATTTCCCTGGGCAAATTACCTACTGTGCCAAGAGATTCCTTCGGCTTTAAATTTTCCTGCCATTAATGTCACCGAATGGGACATCACAGCTGAGAAGGTGATCGGTTTTTTGATAACCTTGAAAGCAAGAGTAGAGCACCTCGTTGGAGTTGCTCTCACACAGGTTTTCCAGTGGTAATTATCCCGGTTTTTCCCATGCCCAGTTATCATCACCACAACAGCCTGCATCGCTGCCCTGTTCTGATCCCCTTCACCTGAGCTAGGAGCCATAACAACAACAATTATTTCTATTTTCATCTGAGCCTATTATTTAGGCACTGTGCAAACGGGTGGCGAAAGGCAATTTCTACTGCAAAGTTTTTACAGCTCAAGCCCTCGTGCTGTGTTTGGGAGAAACTCAGATTGAATCAACAGAAAGGGTTTGGGCTGGGCTCTGCCAGGCTCTGCGCTGGGCACCTGGGCGATGCCCGGTGGGACTCAGGCAGCCTGCACAAGGCGATGGGAGGGAAGTGAGCTGTATCCGAGCGGGATGCACGAGAGCTAGACCTTCCCCAAGAAGGGCTCTGAGAGAGCCACAGGGATAGAGGAAGAGTGGAGACTGTGAACTGGTTGTTGCCAGAACAAGAAAAAATAACAAATTTGGTTGGAATCAAACTGATGTGAAAAATTCAGTGAGGAGAAGGTTGGTGAAATGATACATTTTGGTCACTTTGTCCTTTCTCACTCCTTTTGTTTCCCTAGGTTTTGAGCTAAAACTGCTTTTAAAGCTTTGCTCATGCAGCATGGAAATTAAATGTTTTCTTTATCAATTAACAGATCAGAAGGTTTCAGTGCTTTACAAATTCCAAAAGCTGAGACCTCAGGGGTTTGCTGAATACTCACTGAATACCTGACCATGCAAGAGCCGTCCACCTGCAGTTTTCCACGAACCTGTTCTTTGCTAGAAAGAGGAGGAAAAAAGCCATCACCATCCAACTCTACCAGTCCCCCCGAAATGTCAAGAAGATGACCAGCATTCAGTCTCATTTCTCCTAGAAAATGCAGTTCCTAACTCCAGGCCAGGGGGAGGTGTCTCCTGTGCTTGTCATCTCTCACCGTAACACTCCCCTGATGACCAGCCCTACGCCACAACCTGCCTGGGTTGGCCCCCGCTCTCCTGAACCTCAGCTCTGAGCAGATCCGCCCTCAAGAGACCACCATGTCCACCCAAGGCTGGGCCTGGAGATGGATCTTTCTTGCTGGTGGCTTGGCCAAGGTGATGATGGGGACCAGACACCCATGGCATGGCTCAGTGGGGTGCTCTTCAAGCAACATGGAGCTGGACCATGAGTGCTCCCACTTTGAACGAGACCACACCAAGCTCTCCGAGCTCCTCTCTCCCACGGAAGTTGCTCTTTTTTTTGTCTAAAAGAGGGGAAGAACCCTTGTGATGGAGGGAGAGCGAAGGCTGGAGAAATAAACAGGCCGTTAATGTATTCACCTTGTCAACCCAGCTCCATGGGCTGCCTGCCCTGATGAATATTGAAGA
>NW_010130883.1:3461-5403 GCF_000699245.1 Pterocles gutturalis | reverse complement strand
GTTTTCTAAGGACCCAGCCCAGAAAGCTCCTGGGAGCCCTTCCTTCCATGGGAGGAGAGCGCAGTCCACAGCCTCGCTTGAAGGCTTGAGGGGGGTGAGCACCCCTGTTCCTCTTCGGGGTGAGCTGTGGGAGATCCACGCTGGGGGGGTCCCCAAGAAGGGTGATTGTGGGAGGACCCCCAGGCCAGCGGGATGGAATGATGGTCATCTGCAAAGCTGCTGGGCCTTGAGTGCTGCAGAGGTCTCGTGTGCCATCAGCTCAAGAAGTTTGCATGTGTCCAGCCACAGAACCGTAGTCACCAGGCATCTCCATCGCCAGAAGTGCCAGCAGACACAATGTTTAGGTCCCTCAGGGGAAAGAAGGGGTCTGAGCAGAGTCTGCAGGCTGGGTGGTGCTCCAGACAACAGTGGGGAAGGGAAGTCCTGCGGAGGAGCCGACCGTTCCCCTACAAAGAGCTCAGCTCTGGACCGGCAGTTGGGTCTGCAGAGGCACGGTGCTGCTGTGCATTCCTCTCTGGAGCTGGTCACTGCCCCGAGCGGGCCTGTCGGGTGCATAACAGCACGTGATGGTGCCCGAGCAGGGACAGGGCAGCCACCTCTGAGGCTTTACCGTTCTCCAAGAACTTGAGCAGAGTTAGCTGTTGGAGTCCAACACAGAAGTTGAGGGACCTGTGTGCTGCCTAAAACCAAAACATTTCACAAAGTTGGCCTTTAACCCCAGTGATGGAGAGAGTCTGACACCATGGGAGAGCTTGGGGTTGCTCTCTGGGTGACTTTGGGAGTTCCACAGAGTCCCTGATAAGCTATAAAGTTTTTTAGGAGGTGTGAGGAGTTAAGGCCAAAGCAAAAAGATTCTGGGTTGGTGGACAAGCCAGATTAACCTTTGAGAAGGTAAGGAGAATTTTCCAGGAATGGAGCTCCTAGAGACAACCAAAGGTCTTGCACTAAAGCCATGATCAACACCAAGAGTTCCTTTAAGGAAGAGGACTGAGGCAGAGGGACAGGAAAGGCTCGATGGAGCAGGCGCAACAGCAGAGTCGTGCTGTTGTGGCTACCTCCACCCACCAGGACATCAGCAGAGCAGGGGAAGAATGCCATCAGTGTCCCCACGGCATTGCAAAGGCTCAGCAGAATTTTGCAGACAGGTGTCAGGATGACAGACTACGAGCTCAGGCAGAGTTTTCATGGGAATATCAGATTTTGCTGCAGCAAAAAATAAGGACTGTCGGGCAGAATGCAAGGAGGGCGTTTCCAAATGTCACCTTAGACACTTATCTCGAAGTCCCTGCATGGCTGTGAGCACTGCTACCAATAAAAAAAAAGAAAGCTATGTGCAGAGAGAGAAAAACAGCTGAAATGTGAGATTTATAGTAATGAATTTACTTCGCAAAAGAAATATGCAGGCTCTCCAGGTAGGTCGATAAATGCTTGGATCACATTTGATCGAAAGGAGCAATGCTTAGTGTGGTACCACATGCTGAGCCCTTGATCTTGTCTCTGCGATGCCCTCATGGAAAGAGCAGAGGACAGAAATGGGCGAGGAGGACTCTGAAGACATCTTTCAGGGGACAGGGAATCACCCAATCCCCCACCTTGGGGCAGAGGTTCAAAGATGCCAACGTGTCACTGCTCTGAGATGCACAGAGTGAGGAGAAGGAAGAACAGAGAGAGGCTCTGGTTCTGGTGGGAAGGATGAGGGCTTTCCTGAGATGCAGGTTTCGGCAAGAGGCAGAGCCTGTGGTGAACTCAGCAGAGGGGAGCGTGAGCGGTGCTGGCTGCCGGAGCTCCCGGCTCAGCACACTAACTCAGGCTGCCATTCACTGGGGATTAAGCCAATGCGGAGCTGTGACCTGCAGCACCTGAAGAGCTTTCAAGAGCTCCCTCCTGCTGACGGCGTGATGGGGGAGGCCAAGGCTTTGACAGGGGGATGAGGCAGAGAGCA
>NW_010130883.1:0-3448 GCF_000699245.1 Pterocles gutturalis | reverse complement strand
TTCCGATCTCAAGTGGCCAGAGTGTACCTGTGGGCACCCTGCGTTCCATGTGTGCAGGGAAGGGATCTTTCACTGTAATCTGCAGGGGGGGAAAAAAAGTTTCTTGTCTTCATTTTGGCCCGTGTTGGCTGAAACCACCCATAAACCACGAATTACAGCTGCTAAAAGGGAGCTGTCAGACTGGAAACTTGCCCAGATTACCTAGATTGCTATTTTATGGATAGAAATACGATTTTCAAACTGACTGTGAGGCTGGGTGAGAGCTGGTGTCAGACGGACAAAACTGCAGTGTAGCAGAGCCCACAGACAGACAGACTGCTTTTCACAGCAGTTTGACTCTTCAAAAGTAAAGCAAATGGATGGTTGTCTCTCAGACAAAGTGCAAACTATGATTTCTAGAGCATCAAACCCAGGGCGAGAGTGTAAAGACACACTTATACAGATCTTTTCATAATAGTTTGTCAGGCATGGCAGAATTACTGACCAACTCCAGCAAAAGGGCTTCACATTTTTTCAGAAAAAAGGAGTGACAGGCTGGATGTTGATGACAGAAGACTACGTGTTTTTCCTGAACTGTTATTCTTGCTTCTGTGAGCTAGTCTTACTCGTTGAACGGATGATTCCCCTACATCAGGGTTATGCTAGTAGAAAGGCCGGTCTTGACAGACGATGGGCAGGATCTTGAGCAGTTCACAGTAATGTCCATGTTTGTATCCACTAGGTTCTATTCAACAAGTAGGTAGGAAATGGCTTTAAAATAATGAATACGTACTGAAGAGGAAAGGAGAATCAGGTCTGACCAGTGCTTACCAGCATTACATGACAGGATGGCACCTACAGAACATGGCTGGCCACCTGAAGACACTACATTTTGCATAAAATGAAGCAAGGAAACCACTCGGGACGTTAGTCTCCGTAGTCCCAGGAGCTAAGGGTTTGCAGAAGTCACAGACATATCGCTAAACACAGAGCAGCACTATGATTGCGGTCCCGGGGTTACCACCACTTCCTGAACACACCAAGAATTCACACATACAATGAGAATCAGAAGCCAGAAACAACAGATATCTCACATAAAGTTGCTTCACAATCCCTTGAGTGCCGGGTGCGTGTAACCAGAGAGACAGGCTTGGGGGAAGAATAGGCAGCACCTTCTGCAGCAGCCAGGAGCAGAGGAGGCAGTGGGCACTGGGCTTGTCTTTTTGCCCGGGACAGCTTCGTTTGGCAGCACACAGGGGTGGGCAGGCAACCAGATGCTGGGACAGAACGTTACCAGGAAAAACAGACTCTTCTTCCCAATGAGAACTGCTCTGATGATGCCACGGTGACTACAAGTTACAGTGCAGAGCTCCTCAGAAGTTACTCAAACATTGTTAATTGTTTGGCTGAAAGGTTTTGAGGTCACAAGCTATAGAAATGATACTTCCATGTTTTGGCTGGGGAAGGAAGGTAGGATCTCGGGAACTGTGTCTTTAAGCAGCTTAGTTTTGGAGACAGGAAGCCTGGAAATTGGCTGCAGCAGTGCAGATTTTATTATGCAATTTCGCTTGGAACTAGTCCCTGAATAAAGGAGTTATCCATTAAGCACCTGCTTCACCGTGCCTCTCGAAGTCCTCGGGAATCCACACGAGGGCTGAACCATCAGCTGGGGGAGCCAGAAGCTGTGTGCTGGGGTCCAGACTGGGAATCCTGGGAGCAAGTCTGCAGTAGTAGGGCTTCTTTGCTTGCTGTACAGTGTCCTTCAGAGTTTCCGTTCTCCTCAAGAATCCACCTACTTGGTTTGAGCATGTTCTGCGTTTGGCATTACCAGTGGGTGAGGCCACCCGTGACTCTTGCGATACCGACACCAACAGGCTATCGTACCCCGAGCGCTGCAGTGCTATTAAGCCTTTTGGGTATGCAATGATAGCCCTGTTTCCAGGGGCAGTGGACAGGGGTCAAGCTCTTCCACCCCCTCCTGCCATTAGCCCAGTGCTGTTCTAATCCCATAGATGGGGGCAACTGGGGCCATCCTAAGGGGACATCGTGCCGTGGAGAAGCTGCAGGACACAGCAGCAATAGGATACTCCTCTTCCCCTCCTGCCCGGGGTATGGGATTCCCTCCCTCCAAAGCACCTCCTTCCTCTCCTGCTCTGTCCCCAGGACTCAGCTCCCCTCTGATTCTACCGATGTGGCAAGCCTGGCACTTGCTGTTCCGGTAGAGGAGGTCTCCCAGCTAATGGGAGAGGAGTCATGGCCTCCAGGATTCCTTCTGTCTTCTCCACTTTCCCAGCATCAAGCACCAACTGCTCAGGTTGTGTCCCCAGCAGCAGATCCCCATCCTGACTTCACACCAGAGCCGCAGTCATTGCAGCAGCAGAGAGGGGGGTTATAAGGGGAGCAAAATACTATGGGGTGGTCTCCTGGCATCAGCGGCTTCAGCAAGTCCTTCATTTCCAAGGCCACAAACGATGTAGTGGGCAGATCAAGTGCAAAGGTTACTCAAGCTGCAGTTCAAAATGCACTGACCAAACTTTTTAAAAAGTTGAAGCAGCAGATAGCAGAGGGCACTGCTGTCTCTGGTTGTGCCTGGTGGACGATCTGACCTAATTTTTACCCCCCACCTCCAAGAGCAAAACATTTTCCCTCAACCCAAACTGGGGCAAATGCCTTATATCACAGTAAAACACTGCTGGACAAGAGCTGTTGCTCTCATGTCTGGAGCTGCTGTGAAACACCAAGCTCTGTCCCATGCTGAGCTATCCTAAAACAGACGGGAACTCGCTGCTTTTGAAGGAAATTAAGGCAGGCACAACCAGAGAGCACTTGCTTGTGTAACTAACGAGTACCGTAGTGATAGAAGCAGAGGCCTGTAAGAGACCTCCAGCGTGATTACAGCCAGACCTCAGCAAGGACAGGCACCATGTAAATAAACACAGCGTTTGCAAGTAAATGTAATGAAATGCATGTAAATGTAGAAGTCAATGTAATGAATTCAAGTTTTGCCATAAACAAAAGACAGACTTACTCTTTGCAGAAGAAGGTGTCAATTATAGATCTCCATTCTACCAATAAAATGTTGCTGATGAATCTTTCGCGGCTTATGGACTTCATCAACACATCCTCAGGACTGTCCCAATGCCCTTCTCCAGCCTGTCCTCCGCTGGTGGCTGCTCTTCGGGGATGTATCGACACACAGGCAAAGAAAACAGCCCTGAGCAACCAGTCTGGGTACAAGGAGCTCTGCTGCCACATTGCTACGGCACGTCACCGGAGCTTATACGACCTGCTTCTCAGGTTGGGAACCAGTATGGAAATCCACGGAAGCAGATGAGCTCCAGTCCTATAAACCTGTTTTGGGCTGGGAAGTCTGTCTAGACAGAGCATTTGTTAAAGCAAGGCTGGGTTTGGCGCTGGTCAGCTACGATCGGCTTAAGTTGGAGGTTTTCCCTCACGTGCGGCTGCAACG
>NW_010130882.1:240-26045 GCF_000699245.1 Pterocles gutturalis | reverse complement strand
TTTTTTTTTTTTTTTTTTTTCCTTTTGGTCAGATTTGCAGCAAAGTCTGGAAGAAGGGCACTGATTTCCCTAGATCCCTCTGCATTGTACTATTTTGTTCATGCCAGCGCACGGTGAAGCACCAAGCAGGTGTTTTAGTTCTGGCCGATAAGGCTGTTTCTGCAGGTGCCAAACTGGAGATGTACTGTAAGCAAAGTGCTAACTCCACATCCAGTTACAAAAGTGCAGTGTATTTGATGAAGCCTGTCAGTATGCCCCTCTCTTCAAAGCGAAGGTGAAAAGAATCCATCCTTTCTTCTAAGGAGATTGTGAACAACCAGCTTCAATAATGACTTCCATTTATTACTGCTCTTCTTAGCATTGAATCTCAGGGGATACAATTCAGATTTCTATGATTCTCACATGGCTCATAGGGATGAAATCCAACCTACAAATGAGATGGATGGACTATTATCCTGTACTGAACAGTAACGGCCATCCTCATGAAACAGGGCATTTAGTGAATAAAGAACACTTGTGTGAGACACACAATTCTTAAATATCAAACAATTTTTTCTTGAAAATGGCAAGTGTAACTCCACCTCCATCTTTGAATAATGGTTTTCCTTTGGAGAATTTTTTGGAATTAAACAAGTCACATATTGCATTTCATAAACTTTTTAAAAAAATAACTTTAACAGAATGCTAGAATTGTAGCTTTGATTTATTGTGCATTGGCTCCATTAATGTGCATTAATTATTTCAATGGAAATAATGTAATGAAGCATTTTCTGGGGCTAGTTTAGAACACACAATTGAACCCTCCAGTTCTGGGCATGTCTCCATCACTGGCTGTCTCCTGCCCAAGTTGTAAGTTGTTATAGCACACAAATGTATATACAAGATGCAGCAGTTCTGTGGATATATTAAAATTATGTCATTATTAGTTTTTTCAAGTTAAACCATCATAGCTGCCTATGAGTTTTACTGATGTGTACTTTTAAAAGACAGTAGTTTTCACTTAACTGTTTTTGCCATATCTGCTTTGCTAGTCAGCACTTGGCAACTATGTCTTCAAAATGTTACTTGCAAACAGCAGTTTAACATTGCTTTCTTTCCTGAATGTCATCAGCCTGGGAACAGGCTGTCCAGACTTCTGGAAGCCAGCTTGTCCAACTCCAGGTGGCACCTGCCTCTGTTTTCTGCCTATCCTAAAAAGTGCTGTACTTGGCCTGGAAGACTACCAGGCACTTGTCATGGGAGCAAAAAGGCAGACGCTAGAAAGCCACTGCCGCTCGGCCCCCACGTCAAGCCTTTACTACTTTCAGCGAAACCACTGCTGCTGCTGGTGGCTCCTCTTAGCCAGGACTGTTTGTGACTTGACTACGGAGCTTTCCACATTCCTGGAGATATCCTGCCACTTCTTGGGCACCCTGGAGCACCAGAAGAGAGAAAGTATGTCTACCCACGAGAAAGAAAGTTCTGAAGTGGAAGTGTCTGGTTATCAAATGGCAGGTAAAGGAGGTGGTAAGAATGCCAGCTTTCATCACTCTGGCAGTCAGCAAAGATGTTTCTTGGGCAAATGCTGACATAGTTTGAAGTGTTTTTTTTTCTAAGCCTTATTTGTCTTTTTACTAATGTCAAATGGGAAAAAACAGGAAGGCTAACCAAAGCTAATAGCAATTAGTCTCCCCACCACCATCACTGCTGCATTATGAAGGAATCATGAAATGTATTTTTTTAAAGAGGTCATAACTCAGTTGAAAGCAGTGGATTGTCAGGATTCTGTAGCCATGTACTGGTCCCTTAATAGACATGAAAAGTCCTGGTGCTGTAAAGGATCTCTCAGTGTGAGTTTACATGAATGGGTTCTGCAGGTGGCAATGACTATGGATGGAAAATATTTACGAGAAAACAGCAGGGGAAAGAGAGAAAGAACTCTCTGAGGGGCAGCATGTGGAAGTCTCCTAAGAGCTGTTAGAGTCTGGAGACCAGCAGTCCTTTTGGGTTCCCATGAAGGGCTGAGACAGGGCTGTATGTGCACCCGGTGAAACTAGGGAGAACTGGGGGGGCTTTCCAAACACCTGCCTAAAAGTTTCTGATGCATCAGTGCAACGTCCTGTGCCTGAGTAAACAGCTGGGGCTGGTCTCCCAGCTTCCACCCCGCAGCAATGAGTGTGTGCAAGTGCGCATGGGCGCATGTGTGAGAACTGCGGAAGGCAGCACGTGAACGTCATCTGTAGTTAGCTGTCTGCTTTTAAAATCAATGGTTTAGCTCCAGTAATGGCTGGGTTAATAAAAAGTTTTGCAGGAAATATGAGCTGTGATCTGTGTCTGCCCACAGGCATACTGACTATATTGGAAATGCAATTACCAACACTGGAAGCGTCTCTACGTACTGTCAGTAGCCTCAGGACACTAGGCTGTCTCTATCCACTAGCAAAAACCGTGCTGCTCTAGATTTAACAAGAGGAGTTTTTCAAATCACTGGGTTGCTGGGCTTTTTTTTTTTTTTTTTTCCTTTCAAAGACAATCAAGGACTTTTCTAGTAGCAGGAAAAAAAAATAAAAAAATATTTCAAGATCATCGCAAAATCTGAGCATTGATCTTGTTCTCTGTAATTAAATCTACCACTAGTTTGGGTTCTCTCTGTGCCAGCACTGTGCATCCTCCAGAGCAGCATACGGTGAGTTCTTTGAGCCTCTCTGTTAGTAGGTGCTGGGACCTTATGGAAAGAAACTAATTGATTCCTGAGGGCTCATTATGAGCGGTGGTCTTCATTAGCTCCCTCCTGGATATGAAATGGGAATGTCCCTTTGAGCAGAGTCAAAAACTGAACCAGCCTGGAGGAAACAAACTTTACAAAAACTGAAACCCTTGGGGAAAATTTGGGCTGGCAGTTAGTTTCTTAATATGTTAGGAAGACAGGTATCTAGAGATGGGTGAACTTGCTTGCATCTTATTTCAGTCAAATAAGAAACAGTTTTTTCTTCTATTAAATTTTGTATTTTGATGTCTTCTTTTGTTCCTTTGAAAATGTGGAAAAAGGTGCTTAGCCAAAAAGTACCTGGAGTCTGTTGTGTTTCAACCAAATGCATTTGAAAGTCACTTGAAAAATCCAGCTCACCTGAAAAATTTAAGTTATTCCAGTTAAAAAAAAAAAATCCATCTACCAGAATGGAAGTTTGAATAACCTTGAAATGAATTGCTATTCTGTAATAAGCAATACTGTATGCTTTCCTCATAAATTAGTCTTTTCCTGAAAAGAAGACAATCTGAAAAATTTTGTCCAATTACATATTTCTCCCTGTGTTGTGTATGACTATATATTCAAGCAGCATAGGAAATTAGATCTCTTCCTATATATTGCAGCATTTAAAAATCCCATCTGCAAAACAGACCTGGCTGGGAGAAATAATTGTTAACTTTCTCTTTTCTGGCCACGTATAACGCAAATTTCTTCACTGAAAGAGTGATGAGGCATTGGAACAGGCTGCCCAGGGACGTGGTGGAGTTCAAGAAACGTGTAGATGTGGTGCTTAGGGACATGGTTTAGTGAGTTAAGGTGGTGTGGGTTGGCGGTTGGACTTGATGGTCCTTGAGGTCTTTTCCAACCTTAATGATTCTATGATTCTATGATTCTGTGAAATATCCATGTGGTGTTTGTGCCTACAGGAGGTCCATAGTCTTCCTGAAGCTTCAGGAGCTGTGTTCCTCTGGGATGGAGCAGCTCCACTGGTTGCAGGGGGTTTGGCAAAGAGGATGCTGCAAGACTGGATCTGCTGCAGGCTGGGCATCTGAGAACAGCCTGGGATATCTCATCCAGCTATAGCGTGATAAAACTTTTATCCTCTTTTAAGCACAACGAACTGGCTCATGATTACCTAAAGCGTGGGCTTCAACTCCCAGCCGTCACAGTGCTGCTGGGGATTTGTGAATTGCACTAGTAAGGCAGATTAGTGTCTGAAGGAGTTGGTCTCTTCACCTCTGATCAGACTCCAGTGGGTGGGTAACAGCAGAAAGTCCACCTCTTCACGTCAGTCCCAGGTTTCCTTGCCCTGGGAAGTACATTTGTTATCTGGGGTTAGGGGTTCTGTGTGAAAGCAAGCAGTAGCATCCTTCTTGTCCGGGGTTTATTTCACACCTGCAGTTGAATGCTGTGTGCAGTCCCAACCTGAGGATGAGCCTGTTAGTGAGGGCCATGGGAGAGATTTGGGCTGAGACCATTTGGAACAACTGATGGTACACTGCCTGCCAGCAACCGGATAAAACTCTGCTGCTGGTGTGCTCTGTATCTTATAATGTTTACCAAAAAGCCAGGCTGTTTGACCAGGATGTAAGCACTGAGCAAGAGGGATTTAACACCTCCTGTGCACTGTAAGTGTGCCGAGCCATCCCACAGCACCTGACCATAGGCTGACCTCCGATAATCCAAAATTTTCTCAGGTTCCTATTTATCATTGTGACCTCGCTGAAATAAAAAAGAAAACATCCTCATCTAGAGGAAACATCCTCTTCTAGAAAAAGGGTTATATAAATTTAGGGGACTGGGATGTCCAGAGTCTTCTTTAATTCTATGTCTGTCTATTTTGGTGCTGTCCTCATCAATGTGTTTAAAACAGGAAACTGAGGCAGCAAGCTGACCTCAACAGCACACATGGAGAAGGGAAAACAATCTTTTGATGCACCCGCTGTTGCTACATAGCTCTGGACTTGCTCAGAGACCAAATGGTCTTCAGGTGCTGTCACAGTTTCAGGACCTAATTAAATGGGCCATGGGTGCCAGATCTGACAGTTAGCTGAAGTAACTAGGTCCATACCAGGCAAACCTACTACCCATCACACAGCAATAGACTGCATGCATGGGTATGGCCATTAATTGGTGGGACATTGCATTGCTGTGGCAGTAGCTGCTGTGGGCTATCAGCTGTGTGAGTGATTAACTCGGGGGTCATCTTAGTGGATCTTCTTCTTAATGAAGAGGACTGGAGAGTGGAAAAAAGGCAAACGCATGCATGGGAAAGAAGAGATGCAGCAATGAGGAGTCCTGGTGGGGGCTGTGTCTGCTGTAGTGTGGTAGTAGTCCTGGATTCTTAACGGCTCATGACAAACAGGCGTAAGGAGCCCATCATTTGCAAAGACTTTTCAAGTATAAAATACAGAGCAAAATGTGGAAGGTCATAAACTGAAAACACCATCAGTAGAGGTATGCTAAGTGTATTAAATGCTTGCTTGTTTACAGTTATTATTTTAGTGTGATAATTTTAAAAAGACAATTTCTGAAATGGGCGACGGTGCTAAATAGGGTCTTGTAGCTAAAACACATATAGAATCTGCAACGCAGTGGTAAATGTTGATCGCTTCAGCCATGACTAGCAAATCCTGTTCTTTCTGTGTATCCCCTTTAATGGTAGCTACGGTTTATTGATTTCCTCTATGTGCTTATACACATACTTTTCCACAGCTTAAAATAAAGTCAGAATTATTTTCTCTTCTAAGCCAGCCCTTCCTCCAGGAAATCACAAATTTTCCATTAGGGAAAAACCTTGCATGGAAAACCTTGCAGGAAGAATGCCTTCTTTCCCTGCTGACAGTAGGTACACCAGGCAGATGACCCAAAGCTGTGGAGCAGGAGGGAGCACTGATAGAGAGGGTTCCCTGCTCCCTCGCCTTCCCCTTCCCAGCTAGATCATACAGAGCAAAGGAGATCATGAGCATCCATGGGAAGGGAGGGGGGGAAAGTCTGTGGCATGAAATCCTAACTGCACCCCCCCACACACTCCTTCTGACAATTTACCAGCCTTCCTATTACTTGTTAAAGTCTGATTGCAAAGAGTTAAACTGTTTCCATATGTCCAGTGTGCGAACAGAATTTGTAGCCTTTGGCAACCCCTGCTGCATCCAGCTGCAGCTGCTACCTGTGTGTTCCCGGGGCGCCCGCCTGCGCGTACGCCTGCGAGCGTGTAGGTGTGCGAGCACACGCACCTGCACTCGTGGCATCTGCACCATGTCCCCGCTGTGTCGGCACAACCCGTCTGTCCTTCTTGGGGGAGATACTAATTCAGACCAGTTTCTTTCCTCTCCTTCCTTACGGTCAGAGCTGACCACGAACCATGTCAAACAATATACAACAGAGAAGAATGCAAATAAACTTTAGTCTGCATAGCCCAGCAATGCAGCTAGCCGCCCACTTGTGAGATACTAAGCTGGTGTATACATGATACGCAAAGAACACTGGCTGGTTTCACCAATCCCTTCAGACAAGGAAAAAAAAAAAAAAAAAAGAAAAGAAAAAAAACCTGATCCTTGTCTTTATATCAGTGAGGTTGGAGTTCTTGCTAATAAAGGAGCTTTTCCCATGATGCAGTGTGATAAGGATTGGCCTACATGTAGCCCAGCAAGCCACTGCTGATGTTTTCTTGATTAGGTGTCTTATCTTCCATTGAGCTGCATCTGATGAAGGTTGCTGACAGCGTAATGGCAGGGAAAGCATCGGACAGCTCCATAAAATGGCAGCTATGCTATGACATGTCAGCCAGGACCTGGTGGATGGTAAGTTGGTGTGATAACTTTTTTTTTTCCCCTCCCTGGAAGCCTTTTTTTCCTTTCTGAACTCCTCCTTCACCGTTGCAGTGCACATGCTGCAAAGTTCAGAGCGTGCAATGTTTCCAGCTCCAGCTCAGTGACTCCGCCGAGCTCCCCAACATCACAGTCAGCCAGATAGGGTTTCTCTGCTGCTGCAGTGGTGTGGGCCTTCTTTTTAAAAGAACAGCAAGGACAGAATGGGATTTTTCTTTCTCCTTTATCTTCTTCTTCCTCTCTTTCTCTTCTTCTTCGTTTTTTTTCCCCTTTCCCCCCATGAAATGCAAATTTTGCAGTGCTTGCCAAGCTAGTTGGTGTGAGAATGTGGAGGTGGAAGCAGTCAAGGGAAAAAAGAAAGCAGCCTTGTCATCATGCTCTTGGCTAATTGTTCTTGAGTTGGTCTTAAAAATAGAGCAATCTGCCTCTTTATTCTGTTTCCTCTGAATAATTATTTAGAAAGTGTATTGTATCATGTTGTGAGCAGCCTCCTAATCAGCGAGCAATTGTCCCCCACGCTTCCCCTTAATTTGGAGTCCTCCTCCCTTCCAATGAATGCAGTAACTGGAGCAACTACTGATTAATATGCCGCTTGTCATAATTAAATTTAGTTAATGAGGATATGCATATTCAGTCCATTTTTCTTTGTTTGGACAAGCATGGCTTTTTTTGTTCATATTTATACAGCTGCAAATGAAAGCGGGGAGGTGGAAAAAAAAAACCTTACAGAGCTCAGGGAAGGGTGGACACTGAGAGACAACTTTTTAATGTTGCCAGGCAAAGGAGCCCAAAACTTTATTTGGTTAAAACAGCGGGGCCAGAAGCAAGTGTTTTGGGAACAAAAAGCTTTTCTCCTCAGCAGAGCTACATGAAGTTTTCTCCATATACTGATTTTGTTGCATGGGGACAATGGTCTCTTGTATGCAGTAGCCATGCCATGAAAGGGACCTTCTGCTGGCTAGCATTCCATTATGAATATTAATTTCATTCTTTGGTTGCTTTGTCTGGCCGTGTATTTTTACCCTTTTCATTCCTTCATTGATTGCCTTTGCTTGTTTGTCTGGATAATTATTATGCTTACTGCATGGGCTGCTTTTTCACAATTAGTACAGTGCTGAGACAATAGGCACTTTATTCTTGGGCGGTGGGTCTGGGGAGCACCAGTGGATAGCACGTCCCAGTGCCTGGACAGAAGGCAGTTTTCTGATTATAACTGCCTTCCTACACTGCTTTGCAAGGACTTCATTATCTTTCCAAAGGTGGACCTTGATACCTGCCTTCAGTGAGGGTATCATACATGAAGGGAGTATTTAATTTAAATTATGTTTGCTAATTGTGATTGTTTCTGTACTTTTTTTAGAGAGTTTTTCTGTCTTTGCTACTTGTTGAACTACTGTGATATGAACATTCATGTAACTTTTAAAAGAGTAGAGGAGGAAAGTAAATTATGCAAAGCTATTTTGTAAAACTGCTTTTTTGCTGGGAGTTGTACTGTACAGTATTATGTTTAGATTCATGTTTAGATCTTTAATCAGAGTTTTTTATTGTAAATATGTACAGTATTGAAAAGAGCTGTTAAAGTAGCTGGCAGATTTTTAGACATAAGCACTATGAAATGTTTGCGTAGAAGATTTCCTTAATATTGCATGTACAAAGGTTTTTTTTGTTTTTTTTTTTAAGGAGCATGTCTCAAGTTTAATAAAGGTTTCCCTAAGGATAGCTTTCAGTAAGCTGGCATTGCTTCCAAAGGGAAAAGAAAATCAATACTTTCACTGCATGCAGTATTTTATCCTGAACTGTAATCTGTAAAATACAGGTAATATAAATGTTCGCTGTTACAAGTGTGTATTTCATACACACTTTAGGAAGGGAGTTTAAAAATGCTTGACTGTTAAGTACAGGTGAAAATCAAATTATATTTTAGCTGTGCATTCTGTCTTGCATCATATTTCTGATTTATAAAGTTGCAGTTTTAGAATTTAAGGTAAATCCATGTACAACGTGAATTGTTTTCTCTCAGAGGAGAAGTACCTTATGCCACAATGCCATAGTGTGCAAAGTATTATCACAGAGTTTATTTTATAGTTATTTATGCTAAATTCCTATCAGGAATGTGCAGTATAAGTAAAACCTTAAGACTTTTGGGCGAAAAAAAAAAGAAAGGCACACTCCTTTTCAGTTTCCGTTTTTCTTGAATGATTGTAAACACTGAATTGCAACTGCCTTGTGGGGAGCAGGAAATAGTGTATTAAGGTGGTTACTCATAGTTATAAAAAAGTTCATTAACATTACGACAGGAGTGATTACAAAACTTGGTGTTTTTTCACTCTAGATAAGCTATCTGCTTTGTAATTATTTTGTTGCATGGATGTTCAACACCAAATTTAGTTTGAATATTCCTAAAATAATGGCTTCTTTTTAAATTTTTTAAAAACTAATTACATTGAAACTGTTCTCTGGAAAACAACATTCTGTCTTTAAATTAAGTGAAATGAGTGTTTAGTAAGTAAAGTCTGTGTTATCCACCTATGGTATTGTAGTACTGCTCTATTGTTTCCTATTTTACTGTTTATTTCATTCAGTTTCCTTTATTTAGTTACAGTAATAACAAATTTATTTGATAGGGAAAAACCAAACAAACAGAAATTACACACTCTCTTCATCTGTGTTCTCTTAATGTGGGTTTATTTACTAAAACACAAGAGGCTAAAAGTTTTACTGGGAATGCAATAAACAATCAAGTACAAACAAAAGTAAACTTTTTATGTATTAAAGAACAAGTTAATATAGAGAGACTTTTTAACTGATTATCTCAGCCTTTTAGATGGTTGTAATGTGACCATCTTAGTTGCGCATCGTCTTATTTTTGCATTTAACTTTGTGGTGAGGGAAAGAACATATTCAGTGAAGAACCTATATATCAAGTACTGTTCTGTACGGCTGGCAAATACTCCAGATTTTTTTTTTAATTGAAAAATCTCTGTTTATGAAGTGAGGAGAAGTTGTAATGAGGGTGACTGAGAGGATGACACCCATAGAAACACTAGATATTTTTTACTGTCTCTTCATTAATGGCAAAGGGCTAATTTGGGATTACAGTCATATGGTGTTTTGTGATTGACTTTATAGATTTAAAAATTCATTACTTTACAGATTTAAAAAGTCAAATCTGAGTAGTTATTTCCAAAATTTTGTGGCATTGTTGTTAGACTGCTGTTCTATTCTTATGGAGAAGGTTTCCAAGTATTTACATCTCAGGCACCTATTGAAAGCTGTTTTGCTAAATCTGTGCCAAATTCTGAATGTATATTTCTAGTTGTCTTACCATTTGCATGCAAATCTACAGAGTGTGAACACATATTCTGAAAAAGATCTCTTCTTCCTAATCTCAAACCCCTCTTTTTGTACACATATATACATGCATGTGCAATAGAGATAGAGAAGGAAAAACAGTTTGTCTATTCAAAACTGTTAGGAAAAAGCATTTAAATCACAGTTTTGTGTTAGGAACAATCCAGAGACAAGTAGGAAGTCCTGATTTGTTGCAAATATTGTACATTTCCTTCTGCTTAATGGCTTGATCTTATGATCAAAAACATCATAACAAAATCTTGGAAAAAAAGGTTTGTCGATACAAAGTTTATCACTTTTCTATTCTACTTTGTATTCTCACTTTCAGAATTTTTTTTTTAAAGAGAGCTTTCACATAGTATTAAGACTGTATTAATAATGCATATATTCCTAAATGAAAGTAAAAATAGTAACAATTTAAATGCTATATTTCAGCATTACAAGAATTAGTCCAATCCTAAATTTATTAGTAAAGCCAAGTTTTAATGTACTTTTTGGTTTAACACAAATGTTAATCACATTCCAAGGGAGTTGTATGTCAGTGTTTTGCAGGAGCACATCTATGCAGTTTTCTGGTTTGAATTAAAATGATATTCATACCACCACAACTCCATCAGTCAGCTGTTCAGATGTACAGCTTGTTAATGAATCCTTTGTTCACAATAATGACTTTTAATTAAATTATTTAGAAACAAATGTCAGTATAACTGTGGACATATTGAACATGCTGTGGTTATTCATGGACCTAAAACACAATATCTTAATTCTATAAATTTCAGGGGGAGGAGGGGGTAAGAGGAAGGGTTAGCTCAAGGTTATATTCGTAAGCTGTTTTTCAGTTTCCCTTACTTACACGAAATATATCTTTTTCAAGACACTCTGTATGTGCTTATGAGACACTTTCAGTATTTCTTTTTTAGTTTTTGTACAGGACAGTTACATTTCAGTCTATAATAAATATCCAGCTCAGGTACTATATATACTTAGTATGTCTCAGAACTGGATTGTTTAAAATCAGAAAGATCTGTCTGGAGAACCATAAAACTTGAAGGCACATTCATTTCTAATGTTTAATGTTTTCCTATTGTGGAACAGGGGACTAATCTTCCTTCATCAAGGAAACACTTAGAAGTAGCAGGGAATTTAAATGTTAACAGTATAGACTGGTATGGAATGAAAGTGCTGCTGTTCATGTTTAATACCTCTTCATTGCTGATTTTTAAAAAATGTGTCCTTTTAACCAAGAAAAAGATATTTGTGCTTATTTACAGGCACATATTTTTCTAATTCCTCTGTGTCTTTTCACAGTCCTTTGCATGTTAGCTGTATATTTCAAGTAAGATTTGTTACTGTCAGATGTTTAGCAGCTGCAGCACCTTGTGATTGAAACTTTTCCTACCTGTGCTCTATATTTGTATCTAGCAAGAGCTCCACACTGGGAGTCTGACAGTGCCTCCTTTTGTCTGCTCATTCTTGCAATGATGTTAACAGTTTTCCTATAATGAAAGCCATACATCAACAATACCATTAACTTATATTTGTGTGTATATGTTCACGTTGACTGCATGTCTAAATATGTGTTGGCTTAAGGCATGATCCAAAGTTCACAGAAATTGGGAGAAAGCGACTATTTAATTCTAAAGCTTGCTTCTACAGCGTGTAAAATGCTGTTGTACTTTATATAATGTGCCTATAATTTATGCAACTGTAGTATTCAAGATGTAATTAACGTTGGTGTTTTATCTACCTGTTTAATAACAGTTTTCCTTTGTAACTTATCTGAACGTGTGTTATGGTTGAGGAAACGCATGTACCAAGCATGCTGTGGCACCTTGGTGTAGCTGAGTCTTCTGTAGGACCTACAGAAATCTTGTGCAACTCATAATAAAGTTGCTTTTTCTCTTCTGAAGTTATCAGTCTGTTCTTTCACTTTCCTAGTTTTTCCAGATACCTGTTTTCTTTGCTGCAATTTTTTTTTTCTCCTATGAAGAAAAAGAGGTAGTTTTCTATCTGGAATTCATTATAACTTGTTTCTGATGTTATTTGATGATTATTGAGTCAAAATTCTGAAGAAATAAAGCTGAGTTTTCTATGCACTAGTACTGACAGATTGAAAATTCTATCTAAACTGGAAACATATTTACTCTTTAAGATATATTTTCAGGCTCCTAGTGTAATAAGACATTTGATTTACAATCTTGAATAAAGCAACTTCAGCAAAGAAATGGAAGACCTAAAATAAAGGCAGATAGGTGAATGCTTCTGCAATTTCATTTTGGAATTTAAATTAGAAATAGAAGTTACTAGTGAAAAAAAAAATTGAGAAAGTCACTTTATTAGTGCTTCCTAGAATTAAAGAGCTGGCTAGGTATTAGCTACAATTGACATAGTGTGTCTCAGATTACAGCATCATGACAAAGACAGTTTAAAGAAGTGAAAACAGCAGTGATAACAAATAAAATCAGCACTTTCAAGCCTGTAAACTGAATATGATTAGGAAGTAACTTTTGTCTTCTTTTTCAACTGCTACTAACAATGTTACCATTCTGTGCAGTTATACTGTGATACCATTAACTGTCTTAAAAATTTCACTAGAACTATTCAAAACCACATAATGAAATATTTTAACACTTCTTGCACCTTGCAATGTCATGTAAACACTTAAGTTCTTCTGTCCATGCGCTAGCATGCATGTGCAATGACAGATCTATTTTGTTAAGCAGAAGTTCAATGTAAAATCTCAAATTGTCATTGTCAAATGTCAGTTTCTGAAAGTTATTAAATACTGATGGGGGAAATTTTCTATGTGACATCATTTTAACTGGTGGCTCACTTCTCAGGGAATCTCAAAGAATATTACCTTCCAATGGAAGAGAAATGAATTCTTTGTAAGACAAGGAACGATTGCGCACAGAGAGGTTAAACTTGATTTCCATTTTCCCAGTCCTCAAGAAAATGTGACATAAGGGTTTTGATTTCTTCCATATAATAAAGACTTTTTATTTCTTCCATGTAATAAATTTGATCCAATAAAGTTATGTGATGTTCCATTTAGGGCAAGGGATCTGCGAAAGAAAGCTGCTACAAAACATATTCGTTTTGGGAATGTGGTGAATATGTTCCCCTTAAAAGTGAATAGAGGATCAAACTGAATCTTTAAATATTGGGCTTTTAAACTAAACTGGTTTAGCATTTGAAATGCTTCATCTTCATATTGTGATACTGCCAAGATGTCCTGTTTAACCAGTCGTATTCCACTTGCCCTGGCATACTCGTGTTTGATTGTTCTAGCTACCTTTTTCAGATTTTGAGGAGCTCTGCTTTTGTAATGCCTTTAAAATTACCTGTTAGTTAACCACAAAAGGATGTTCTACAAGAGTCTTTCACTGGAAGTAACTAACTATGCTGATTCCACATATGAAGAAATCACTGTGCTACCTCGAAGTAAAAGTCAGCATGGTTTCAGAAACCACTGAGATTTATTACACCACCCTGGAAAGCTGATGGAGTTCTTATCTGTCAGAACAACTCTGCAGACATGCTGATGTTGCTTACACAGAGCTTACTGCCTCAGCTTCCCAGCCACAGTATTGTTCCTGCACATGTGTTTGCAAATCAAGGATTTCTCAGTTGCACCTTTGAGGATACTGGGGTGATGGTGGTGGTGTTTGTTTACTCGTTGTGTTTGTTTGGTTAGTTTTTTGTCTGCTGCCCACAATATTGCTGTGGTTTCTTGTTTCATCAGCCTGTGCTTTCACAGAACAGTCTTCTCTCTAGCTTTAACAGTCTAGGCCCTGTCACACTAGAGAATACAGTCTAGGTAAGTCAGCATAAGCATACTGTGAGGTTGTTTGGCCTGCCAGTCAAATTTATATTTGAGTGCATTTTCACAGGCCCAGCATTAGAATAAGGTGTTAAATGCATCTGACCTCTATGCAGCCAGCACCCATGGCAGATGCAGCAGCAGCAGCAGCACTGGCTTCCACTTTACACCTGGGCTTGAACTTTGGGTCTACAGGGATACAGCACAGTCCTAAAGCCTTGAATTTTCTGTCCTTGCTACTGATAATTAGCAAGTTTGAGTGGCAGGTGAGGACTCATGAGGCAGAATCTGAACTCAGTTACCCATTTGCTTCATTTTAATTAAATCACTAAAGTCTTCTGTAACCACTCCGGTTGATTCCCACCAGCAGCACCATGGCACCCTTGTGCTCCTCACTTTAATCCTATCTGTGATGTGTCTGACTCCAATTTCGTGTTGTGACTTGTCATAAAATTCTGTTCTTTTCAGCCAAACCAGACTTGGAAATGATCCCAGAAGGGAAAACATGAGTTTAATCTAAGACTGAGACTGCCTTTGACATGGAGTATTTGTTAGTGAGAGAAGGGGGAAGTCCTTTTACTCTTGCTTAGGTAAATTACATTATGGTTAACACTGCTGCCCAAATAATTGGTGCAGAAACTTACTTTAGAACCAAGTGAATGTGTTAACAGCAATCACACATCAGTTTTGAATTCCTAAAAACTCTTATCCAAAATTAATGTAGTACAGTGATCTTCAGACCACTTCATCCACATGTGTTTTTCCACTGTGCCACTAAAATTAACTTAAGGTATCTCGCTGACAAGTGCTAGACCAGAATGTAATTAATTGTTAGTGTTCTTTCACAAATCAATAAGCAAACCAATGTATCATTAACTGACAGAATGTCCCCACTGAGTAGCATATAACCATTCAGTTTCTGAGTCCATCTAATTACCTTATAATTGTCTCTTATTACAGCAGAAGTTGTAGGGATTTTTAAACTCTGAAACATCTTATTTATTCTTGGAATAAATAATTCCATTTATATGGTATAATGCCTGGTATTTGTGGCATAGTATCTGTAAATCTCTGTATCTCATTTTGTCAGTATATAAAATGAGATTTGGAGTGGTCTTTTTGTGTAGTAGGTTGCAATAAGAAAATTGAAAAAGTACAGAAGAAAATCTTGAATATACATTATTGGCTATAAATAGAAAAGATATCTGTCAGTTTATTATTTTATTTTTTTACTTCATATGTTGTTGATACAATTAATTAAAACTATTTAAACTGACCATTTGAAGAAAGTGAAAAGGAAGGTGTGTTCTGGAGGATATTAGGGTAGAGTTTCTTAATAAATTCCACAAGAGTGGCAGTGCCCTTCAACGCACATTTGCACACATCTGATGCTCTGGATAGGCCAAGAGGAGTTGTAATATTAGTACTGGGTTTGACACAAGGAAAGCAATTGTCTGGAATTATTTTGCTGCTCTTTGGTGTTGTCATTCGAGACATGGATGGTGATCCTTCACTGTCTTGCACTCTACAGATTGATGTACAATTAACTTGTTAGTTGTATCTTGTAGTCAGGAGGTCCCAATACACAGTGATGAATGTATCAAAGCCTCTCTTTTCCTATCAGCGTCCTACATTTTTGCCAACAATAATGAGCTGTCACAGTGTGAGTTCTGGAGACGAGATTAGTGCACGGAAGAATGAGTCAACCTGTACACTAGGAGCATAATTAAGTCAAGCAGAACATAATAACAAGCACATTACAGTAGTTTGACACAAAACAGGGACAAACTTGAACAGGCTGCTAAATTGTGTACATATGCAAAGCTGTGCTTTGTTGTTACGTTTTAAAGATTAGCAGTTTTGGTGGTACCATGTTCATTATCGCTCAACTTTGCGTAGCGTGTGCTGTTAACACAGACTATGAAGTGTAAGCTCAGTGCTCCATTTTTCCATATATGATGCCTTTTGTCAGCACAGTGTTTATATCAGAGTTTTTTTTGGTTTTGGGAATTGGCTTGAAGTGTAACAGCAAGCAGGTATGGCTCAAAGGTATGTAATCTGCTTCTGTAGGAGGAAAAGAGGAGCTGGCTGACTGATACCTCTCTCAAAAAACCACTCAGGTTTCTCCTGCACTCCAGGCAGCAGTAGAAGACAGAAATTCGAGGTTAGCTGTGGGCCCCAGAGTGGTGATTGCTTTGTAATGGAAAAAATTCGATTATGTGAAATATTAGACCTGTCTCTCTGCCCTAGCTCTCCTCAATCTATTTAGGAATAGTCAGGAAAAAAAATTAAACTTCTCAACAGATGCCTGGCTGCCTGGGTACAGAGAGGAAAACCATAATTTGTCTGTAATCCCTAATGCAAACAGTTGTTCATTAAGAAACAAAACTAATGTAATCTTGATGATTTGCTTGGATTTCTACTCTATCATGGTGTTTTGTACAGCTGGCAGGCTAATATAATTTTACTTAGAAACCCAAAGCAATCTGGTACTCAGACAACACCATGTAGATTTAGGTAAATTTGGGGCTCAGATTAGCATAATACTAACTAATCATGAATATCATTTGCATTAATTAGAGTACTGGGGAAAGATTGTTTTTAAATGGAAGAAAATTGAAATAAAGATTAAGGGCAAGGGCTTACAAACCTAGTTTTGCTTTATGCAAGAATGTAACAGATTATTTCTGCTATAATGCCTAATATTTTAATGTGTAAGTATTAATTAGAGTATCAGCAAAAGATTGTTTCTAATTGGAAGAAAACTGAAAGAGAGATTAAGGGCAGAGTTTATGAATCTGCTTTTGCTTGATGCCAGTATGTAGCAGATGATTTCTCCTATAATGCCAAAGAGCTTAATCTGTAAAAGATAGGGTGACTAAAACGTTACAGAGTAGAGACACTACAAGGATTTTTCTTTCCAAATTAGGTTTATTTCATGATAAAAGAAAACTAGAGGTTGTATGAATATGTCCATGATATTGCTAAGAAAATTAAACTAGTCAAGTAGAAAAAAAATTACCTTTGAAGACATGTGCTGTGGTCTAAAATGTGATTTACCCTCAGTGTTTTAGCATTTGGTATAGCTGGTTTCTTAATAATTACAGTATTTCTAGGTTACCTGAGTGCTTTCTTAAAAAAAAAGGTTGAATATTTATGCTTTAGACTCTGTAACAAGTATAGTCTAAGGTGCTCTCTATTTTAAAACTATGATCCAGATATGCAACACTTCTCTTCACTATTTTGCTGTGGTCACACAAGGCTTTTGGAGCAGATTTTATGGCTATTTTAAACACGAGATTAGGAGAACATTTGCCAGGTATGCCTTAGCCTACAAATATTTTCAGGACTTCCCTGTATGCTAGTTAGTACTGTTTATTACTGCAATACAGTACTGTAGTAAGTATACTATGGTATACAATTTCTTCATTAGCACCAAAGACTTCTTGGTTAGACAGTGCAATTTTGAAATTATGCCTTGTTAGTCAATGAAATGAAAATAGAACTGATTTTATTGTGTGTAGTCTAATTTAGACTAGTGTAAGGGATGTTATATAGTGGGGCAGTATCCCTTACATACATTGCCTGTTCTTATAGGACCAATAATTATGACATTTATTCATTTGGAGACGTAATCCAAAATTTAAATCAGTCTTATCTCTGGCTAGACTCTTGGACTTCTCTTTCATTTGAGTCCTTTTATGTCATCAGGCATTGAAAAACTTCTGTCGATAAGCTACCACACTTCTCTCCCCCAAGGGAAAATGCATTTGCATACATTCTGTGTGTGCAAAGAGGGAAGGATGAAAAACAGGCAAAAGATGTTGTGTTGTGGAGGTAGGATGGAAATCACTCTGGTCTTTCTCAAAGCAGACTCTGAGGCTTTTCAGTGTTTTTGTAGTAGGGGCTGAAGACTCGGTGCTTCTGTCAGTGATTTGAACTTCTGCATAGATGTATTCTGTGAGATAAAAATGTGAGGTGAACAGCAGCAGCCTGACAGCTTGAGAGATCTTTTAGCCTTATCAGGTGTCAGGCCATGAGATAGCATCAAAGCAGAGCAACCTTCAGTGTGATGCGACTACTTTATGAAAAGCAGTGACATTAATTTAGTAAGGTCTCATGTTGCTGAGAAAGTGTTCAGGCTATATCCTGAAAACATTTTCGTGTTCTCAAGGCTGCTGCAGCTTTTCAACCATAAATAACATGCACTGCTGTAGGTTAATTTTTGCCTTCCAAACAATGCTTTGTGAGAAATCCAACATGTCAGTCTGCCCAATCATTTGTGGATGTATTTGTAAGTACTGTAGAGTGCTCAGACATTCAGTGGCTGGACACCCTTTTTTTCCTTTTCACATGAAGCCTATCCTGATATTGCGAGCTTTTAACTTTAAATTAGTCTTCCTTTGCATGACGATCCACCATATTAGAGAAACTGGATGATGCCTGGTGAAATTCAATACATAAATGTTTCTCAAAAGCATACCTGAATAAAGAAAGGATAGGTTTATTTAATAATGTCGTATAGCAGTAGGGCTTGTTATTAGACAATCTCCCTGTTCCTGCAGGGAGCCTAAACATGCTGATCTTCAAAGTACTTTAGTCATGAGGGCAAATATTCAAGGAAATGTCCTTTTCAACAGGAAGAAAGATAAGAAACTGTCATTTAAGGGAAGGAATGCTTGAGTGCATCTCCTAAGCTCTTCGACTGAAAAGAGAAAATCTATTTCTGTCATCAGAGAAAACAGGACAGGAACCCACAGTTTTAAGTACAGCTGTCTCTGGGTAAGAAGCAGGTTAATTTCTTGTGTGAGATCTGTCTCTCGTACTAATGTTTCTTAGACTAACTGATATGGAGCATATCTGTCTACCCAGTACTGCAGTGTGTGGTACAGATGTGCTCCATGGCTGAAGCACAAGAACATGCCCTCTAGCCAAGAAATCTGGGCACTGTTGCCTATTCTAAATTCATTAGCAGTCCTACTTTGTGCTGAATCCTCTTGCCAGCCGGGGAAAACATGTCACAAAACATCTTTCCTTAACTACTAATAAATGCACACAGAACAACAATTATGAAAGCTTTCCCACCTAACAAAACAAAACAATAACAACAAAAAAAAGCAACTGAGGGAGGAGAAGCAGAGTTCTGAATTCCTCGAGTATGCCCACAAGAACAAGATTGGAAATTTGATTTAAACAAACTTTAAAGTCAATGTTCTGTGACAGAAATGTCATTTGTTCAAAAAAGGGGAGCTCCAAAAGCACTCGAAGCTGGTGGTCTTATCAGAAATGCATCCCTATCTTTCCTTTTGGCTGTGCTGAGCAGACAGAAGACCAACACTGGAAAATATAGTGGTTAACTCCAAAATATTTACTTTACAACAAATATCAGTACATAGATTTTGCAAGTATTTTTACACAGGTTGTGGATAGTGAATAGGTTTTCCTATCTAAATTTCGCAAGATTCAAATATTTTCTACTTCACATCAGTGAAAAATCAACATTTTTCTGTTTTTGTTTATATACTCCTTAGGACCAGAAAGGGCGAGGGGCAAAGAGCATAGAGGCAGAGAGAAGGTAGCTCACAGATGAGTGGACAGTAGCTTGCATGTTAGGATCATAGACAGAAAACATATGACAAAAATTAAATTCCCTGCTCTGCCATTTCCTATACCTGAAATAGATAAACAGTCAGTGAATTCAGTATTTTTCCTCTTCTGCATATGTGCAAGAGTTTTAAGTGGGATCAGAAACTCACTCCAAGTTGTTCACCAGCTGGAGTGAAAAATGAAATGTAGGAGATACAGCTTTCATCTAGGTGAAGAAGAACAAAAGCTGGAAACTGGGTTTCCCACACTGATGATGCACTCTAGCCATCAAGCTGCTGCTGCTGCTGCTGCTGTTCTTCCCCACCTCCTCCTCCTCTTTTCTCATTTGATGAAAAATTATATTCTGTCTCTTTTTCTGGTTGAAGTTTTGTTTAATATGGTAATTTTATATTGAAAGTTTTGATTATGATTAATTGGCCTTTTTTGAGAAAAATACTGCTTCAGCAAGAATTCCCAGCGAGCTCAAATCCATGCTTGGATGAGAAATGTGTTAAGTCTTTCATCATTGACCTAATGTTTAGATTAAAAGCATTTACAGTATTACTTTGAACAGAGTCCTCACCTTTAAAAATGTCTCAGCTGGTCAGAGTCAGATCTGAAAATATCTGTGAATGCATAGCACATTTTTGATGGAGTTAAATTCGTCCTATCCTAGTGTCTAAGAACAACGGATACCAAGCACTAAGAATTGTAGTCAGACAACCACAAGCAACTTTTAAAAAGCATTTTAGGAAGTTAGAGGTCCTCACCTGGAAGTTGTGTGCTCAGTTTTGATGCAGAAATTATTTTGATGTGCACTCTCCTTTTGGTGATGCAGTACATTTTGTTGCTTTATTGCAAGACACTTTTGGAATGAAACTGGAGTTAGTGTATCCTAATACACAGTGTTCTGAACTAGGACTTAATTCACTGCACCTGACACACTGGTATATTCAGTCTTCTTGAATGTTAATGGGCTCAGCTCTCTCCAAATCTAAGTTTAATATAACAACTGCTTAAAACAAATAATAAATCTTGTTTGAAACAACTGAGGTGAAGGAACACTTTGAGAAAGGGATAGTCTTTATGACTTTACTTTCCAGGAGCTCTCAGCTTTGCTCATTTTATTCGCAAGATATAATTGAGGATAATCCATACCTATAAATCAGTGCACGAGGTGAATCCCACAATGATAATCCGATAATAGCAATCACTGCAGCTCTTACAACTTCACCTGATGATTTTTCTTGGAGACTGTCCAAGCACAAAACTGCCCCAAAGCATTGCTTTGACTCATTGACAGCAGCACATAGGGAGGGATTTATCTGGTGGAAAGAGCTTCCTGTGGTGTAGATGTGCACATCCAAGCAAGCAGCCACAGGCTCCCTGTATAGTTAATAGTTACCTGATCAGTGGAGTTTAGGGAGGGATTTCTCTCTCTAGCAGGCATCTGAAGCAGGCTAGCTGAATAGGCATTGTCTTGCTGCAGGTTAACTTGTTAAGGAGTTGTCCTTTGTGAGCTACCAACATTTTAAGTGACATTTCATATCATTTTTGTTGGCTATCTGGAAATTTCATGGTAACTTGGGTTAAATGTCCTCAGAAATCTCTGAGTTTCTTTGGATTAATGTAACTTTTCTTCTGCTTATTAATATATTCTTAAGAAATCAATTGATATGAGCACTGCACTGAGGAATGTTTTTATAGAAAGTCAGTGATTTTGTCTTTAGGAATGTTTGGGTAAGGGAACAAGGTACTCTTTGTCTGCATTACTTTCATTAAAAATTCATGAATAGCCATATTTCTACATATCTATAAATCTGAATGATGCTTTTTAGTCACGTCCTATGTCTGACTGCAGCTCTTTCACTGCCTAACTGTGTTGTACATTCTTACAAAGTCCCATGTTGTGCAGAATTAAGGTGTATGTGAGAAAGACTGTCCTTTAAAACTGTAGTAGTGCGTTACACAACCAGACTTCAGAAATTCAGTTTTGCAGGAAACTTGAGACCTTAGCACAATACAACACATCGATCTTCCTACAAGCCAGTTTGCCCTCACCAAACAGGGAGTGAAAGCCTTTCTGTAGGGAAGACAATTTTTCAGGAGTACCTCAGGAACTTACTTCTCTAATTAATACGAAACTTGGACTAACAACCAGGTGAGTAGCAGCATAAATTTCAAAGGCAAAAGCAGTTTGCTTTCCACTTCCAGCTCATGCATAGGACAAGAGGAGTAGTGAAAAGTAAGAGGTTTTCCTGAATACTATAAAATTACCATTAAGTGGTTAGACTATAAATAAAAATACATTATTTTTCAAAACTTGTTTTTTTAAGTGGTACTTAATTTTACAGAGTTTCTTATTCTTTTGTCTGTGAATCTCATCTGACACAACTGGTCCCTTGGATGTAAGATGGATTGAAATAAAAAAAGGTTTATTTTGAATGAAATTCTAGGGGAGCTTCACTGGCCAAAACACAGTAAAAGAAAATTAGGATTTAATGTCCTCTTAAAAGATTCTACACTACTCAGAGGTCAGGGAAAAGCATACAAGGACTATTTAAATCACAGCTTTAGGGAATGAAGATTAACCGATAAGGGAACAAATATGCTAAAGGTTTTTTATGGATAGCTAAATGATGAAGAACAAATGGAAAATAGTCACACAGAGCCTCAAATAAAGCAGAACAAGACCTAATGTGCAGTAAGCTTTGTCAAGAGGACACAATACTTTTGAAGTTTTTTTGAGTTTTATTATGGCTGACCCAGTCTGGAGGAAAGTGCTAAGACATGGGCTCTGTGTCTCAACTTCTTTAAAATGTCTTAAATGAAAGAATAATTAAGTTCCCATTAAACACAGAATCCTGTGGGCATCTCAGTAGGAAAATTTCTGAAGGCAACTATTCAATGTTCAAGTAAGCAGTCTCTCTAGACAGCAGGAGGATACCATGTGAGAAATTACTTCTGTAATGTTAGAGATTCTGACCAGCCCTGCATGAGTCTGTGAGCTTTGATGGTCTTCAGCGAGTGATGTTGAAAAACTTCCAATTCAAATATGTGGCTTTTCAATAAAGGAGATGTCAAATAAGTGACAGAGGAATTTGAACTGAAAATGAGAGGCTGAAGAAGCTCTGTACAATGTGGTGTTTACTAGATACCTAGATTTGGTAAGGACTTGCTGGTGATATTGCGGGCTTAGGCAAGACTATAACCATAAAATTTCAAGAAGAGCTGGCTTCCTACTGTAGAGTAGTGTAGTGTCTTAAAGTAAATAAATACTTTCAGGTGCTCCCTGGAAACAGACACAATTGTATGTTTTTCAAAGGCATTGCAACAGCAATCTATGCTACCTAGTACAGAAAAGTTGTATCATCCCATACAGCCTCTGCCTCAGAGTTATATTGTCTGTGTAAATAGCAAATGGTATAACAATAATGATTGCTTAAGTGCTGAAAAACTAATTAAAATGTGATATTAATTTAATTTGCTCTATTTTATGCCATTATTGGTCTGAACTCTCCTGCCTTTTGGCATAGTCATATAACACCCCCTCAATTTTAAGGGCAGTTGTTTGTGCCCCTCCCGGAGCAGAAACTGTGTTCAAGTATTTATTTGAAAAGACCTGACAGTGTGGCCAGTGTGTTCTGTCATTGCTTGAGATGACTTCCTAGTTCTACAGTGACCAAGGCTAGCATGAGACACGTTGGTTATACAACAGTGTTTTAAAAACATGATAAAATTATTTGGCTGATCTTCATTACCACATATTGAAACTGGGTCCAGCAAAAATAACATTTCTAGTCCACCAAGTTAGTAATCATAATCACCAAGCTCTAGCCCTGCTTTAAAAACTTGTTAATGAAGCCTATTTATTTATTTGTGCTTAGAATAAGATTAGAAGCTCTCCTTCTTTCGACTACTTACAAAAGATCGTGGTCATGATGGGCAGTCGAACACAAACAGTCACGTGCTATTCCTGATAGGTGTCAGTTTTCTGTCTTCTGAGAAACACTTTCAAACTGGCAACTTTTCTTGTCTCCTTTTAAATTATTTAGAGTGAAAACCAGTACTCTGGTGTTCTATGCACCAAAAGTCCCTATCAGTCCTGTTGGTATTATCTCTGGTTATTCTTAGCACTCACTCACAGCTGGAGCTGTTCATAATCATCTCATGACTGGTGCTAAGGAGGATTTCCCTTTTTTTTCCCTCTAACCCTCTAAGTATCTGAGTCTGTGGGGAGGAAAGCAAGAGCTGCTGTGGTCAGAGAAGCACTGGCTGCTGCTCTCCCTCTGGTCCCAAATTATACAGCCACAGGAGAGTATGCCAGCTAAAAAAAGAGATTAAAGCACTAGGATTACTTAGGTTGGCAGACAGATGAGTGAGAGGGTAAAGAAGATGAAAAGCTGAGAAGCTGAAAGAGAGTAGATTTAGATTAGATATTAGGAAGACATTTTTTACTGTGAGGGTGGTGAGACACTGGAACAGGTTGCCCAGGGAAGCTGTGGCTGCCCCATCCCTGGAATTGTTCAAGGCCCGGCTGGACGGGGCTTTGAGCAACCTGGTCTAGGGGAGGGTGTCCCTGCCCATGGCAGCGGGGTTGGAACTAAGTGATCTCTAAGGTACCTTCCAACCCAAACCATTCTGTGATTCTATGATTCTATGACAGAAATATAAATGTTACAAGTTGAAAGAAGGCAATTGACTTATGCTCATTGGCAGCTGGATTAGATGATCGCTGTAGGTCCCTTCCAGCTGTACTATTCTACTTTATTCTATTGTACAGAATTAAAGTGGCACGCAGTGAGATGGGATATATTTATGAGAGATACACAAAAATAGTGTTTGACATGCTATGCAATTGACCCATGGAATTCGTTGTTAAAAGATACTATCTGACAAATATTCACAGTTTACTGAGCTTGCTGGGTTTAGTAGTGAAATGAGCAGTAATATTAAGAATGAGCAGTAGTATTAAGAATAAGCATCAAGCCTTCAGTTCAGAAAAGTTTCTTTATGTTATTATCATACACTTTAGGTACATTATAATCCTGTGAAGCTACGTTTATAGGCAGAGAGAGGTTCCTCTTGCAAAGTGATATTATGTTCATCCCTTTATTTGTCTGATCCACTCTTACAATTCTTCTTTTCTAAATTTTGCTTTGTAGTTAACAAGTGCACTATGTCCCACTCTTTTTGTTAACTCTTTTGCTAGCTAGATTTACACTGTTTTCTCATCTTTCACACAACTAGTGAAAAAGAGAGAGACCTTTCTCTGAAACCTAAATACGTAAGGAAAAAAAGCATTTCACTTAGCAAAACAAACAAAAATTATTAAAAATTTGAAAATTAAGATGGTCTTGAAGGTCTTACATTAAAGGCTGGAAAGACCTGAGGATTTTATATTGCAGCTAATCAAACCTAAACTACATCTTAAGCCAAAGCTGGTGAAATGATGATCTTTTAGTGACACAATTCAGAAGAAAATCTGATTGAATCTGTAGAGTTATATTGGTGCCTATGTCTTAAAGAGAGCTAAACCCAGTTCCTAACGGTATGTGAATCATACTGCACCAACATATATGCCAGAGTTGCAGAGTTTCAAGGTACTGTGGCCTGAGGAACAATGTTCCTGTAGCTCTGAGAAAGCAGCATGGGACCCAGAACCCAAAGTATCATGTTCTCTTTTGCTGCAAACCCCCTCTGCTACAAAAACATTTTAGTGTGTCTGCATGTTGTTTTCTTCAGGTATGAAATTTGATTTATTGTTTCCATGGAGGGACAGGTGGACTGTGTGGCTAGATACAGTAGAGAATGGAAAGAGCTGAAGAAATAAAACACTGAAACTATGAAAAAGAGGGTGCTGACTATGCTGCTACCTGATGTGAACAAAACCCACTTTTCTTCTAATTTATGCTCTTATCTGTGAGCCTGCTACTGTGTATATAAATGAAGCCACTTTTGGACTTTGCTGCCATTCTCAAACATGCTGATGAGAACGCCCCTTCAGCAAGGTGAGGAGACCAGGCCAGGCACATTGTCAGTGGCACTGTGAAGTTTCTTACCACTTCATGAAGAGTGGAGGCTTGGACTACTCAAGAAGTCTACTCAATAAGTGCTTTGCCTCAGTCTCCACTGGTGGTCAGGCTTCCCATGTCTGTCAGGACTCTGAACCTCTAGGTGAGGGTGAGAAGAGCGGAATGCCTCCCACGGTAACAGCGGAGCAAGTCTGAGACTGCCTCATGACACTGAATGTATATAAGTCTATGGGGCCAGATGATATGCATCCCAGGGTTCTGAAAGAGCTGGCTGATGTGGTTGCCGAGCCACTCAGCACCATGTCCATGTCTGAAAAATCATGGTTGTCAGGTGAAGTCCCCAGTGACTGGAAAAAGGGAAACATTACTCCTATTTTTAAGAAAGGGAGAAAGGAAGACCCGAGGAACTACAGGCCGGTGAGCCTCACCTCTGTGCCTGGGAAGATCATGGA
>NW_010130882.1:0-222 GCF_000699245.1 Pterocles gutturalis | reverse complement strand
CACACGAGACCAAGAGGTGATCTAAGACAGCCAGCATGGCTTCACCAAAGGCAGATCTTGCCTGACCAATCTGGTGGCCTCCTATGATGGAGTGATGGCATCGGTGAACAAAGGAAGGCAACAGATGTAATTTACCTGGACTTGTGCTCCAAGTCTTCTTCACTGGAGAAGTGGGCCCAGGAGAACATAAAGGGGTTCAACAAGACCAAGTGCAAGGTGTTG
>NW_010130881.1:0-40266 GCF_000699245.1 Pterocles gutturalis | reverse complement strand
TTCTGTGATTCTGTGATTCTGTGATAAATCTTGGAAGTACTTTGAGGTACATGTATTTGAGAATTCTGTCTAATTTCCTTTCTGTGTGAGGTGTGAGTTGTGCCTGTTACACAGCAGCCATCTCTCACAGGGCTGTTAATGAGTGCTTGCTGAAGCTGCAGTTCACGTACAACATAAAGATTTTTGTGACAAAAATTCCTTTCTTGAACATATGAAGACTATGTTTGTGCCTGTGCATATATGTGCACATGAGTTTTTCCATGCTCAGTGGTGACTAGGCTATATTTTATATATATGTATATACACATGCATATGAAAACATACATACATAGATATGTGTGTGCACACACATATGAACATACGTTTCTAAACGGTAATTCAGAAAGTCTGAAACGGTAATGTAGAAAGACATCACTTTGCCCAAAGATTGAGGGGAAAATATTAAACTAATTTTCCTAGAGTTGTTTCTGATAGTCAATTTGTATTCATGTGAGTGCATGAGGCTAATGACAAAAATACCCCACAACACTCACTAGCACTACATGCTTTCAAATACTTAATAAAGAGTTTTAAAAGGTCAGGATGTTATAATTGCATAGGAACAAGTTTGTTTTGATTAGGAGCAGTAGGAACATTGCTTCCTTTGGGTTTAAAACAGAGCAGAACAAGTGATTATACAAGCTTTGTAAGTTCAATCTGTCTGAACTCCCTCTGTCATACAGACATTGCAAGGAAATACAGTGGGAGTAAAGTTTGTAAGCACCTTGGATGATGCCTGTAAGTTGTTTCACAGAAGTACTTCATAATCTTTATTAATGCCTCATTTGTTAACCTTAGGTATGTATTAATCTTTAGATTAATTTTGTGCATTGTGCATCCAATGATTTCATGTTTGTGCTGCTACAGAATATCACAGTGTGTAATAAAATATGCATTTTGCTTGCTGTGCAAAAACCTGTATGTATCAAAGGAATAGTCACACCTTTTATTCTCGGATATACTATGAAGTCAATTTGACAATATTTCCAGTTGCATAGAAGGAGACATCCATAGCTACTGTATAGAACTCACTGGATTTCTTATTGTGCACTAATTAAATCAATTTAATTTATCTACTGACTTCAGAGGTAGAAGATAAAGCTTTAAGGGATCCAGTCTATGTTAAGTAGTAGGTTGGCTTCACATCATAACTAAGTTGGGGAACTGGTGGGAGAATATCTCAGCTTATTTCTGGTCCATGTACCCAGTGTGCAGGAGGTAGAAGGAGAGCAGAGTGGGGAAAAGGCCCTGAGGGATATCTGATTTTGCTTGATACCAAATGAGAACAAGGAAATGGCTGTATAACTGGGTTTAGGTCTGTAGTGGTTTTGAACCTAGCAGCAATCTCCCACGCAGCTGCTCGCTTACCCTCCCCCTCCAGGGAATCAGGAAGAGAATTAAAGGGATAAAGGGAAAGAAGACTCATGGGTTGAGATAAGAACAATGTAATAGCCAAACTATATTTAAATTAAAGATTATAATGATTATAATAATACACAATATACAAATGAGTGATACACAGTGCAACTGCTCACCTCCCCACCCCCCCTCCCGATGACCAAGGCCCAGCCTGTTCCCAGCTAACAATCCCGAAGCAGAAAAAGTCCCAGAGCACAGAAAGTAACAAAACTGTGATCTCAGAAAAGAGAGAAGGGTCTGAGAGTTCAAGAACCTCAGAGCTAGCTTCCAGACAGACTCTCATCTATATACTGAGCACAATGTGTATGCCATGGTATATATCATTGGCAAATTTGGGCCTCTACCCTAAACCTAGGGTTGAATCTTAAGCCAGTAATTGTGGACTATGCTCCCTCCTAGCTTCTTGTTCACATGCACACTAGCAAAGCATAAGAAGAACTTGAAAAGTCCTTGACTTAATGTAAACATTGTTTGGCAACAACTTTAAACATCAGTATGTTATCAACATTCTTCTCAGCAGAAATACAAAACATAGCCTCATAATAGCTACTATGAAGAAAGTTAAGTGTCCCAGCTGAAATCAGGACAGGGTCCTGAGGGTACTTTCAGATTCATCATCTCAGATATATCCAAATATGGTTTAGTTTTGTAGTGACCATAAAATTCTTAGGCTCCTTAACGCTCTACAGGTCCAAGACAGGCACTCAAATTTCCTGTACAGACCACAAGAGAAGACAGAAGCCTTAAGATATTACAAGAATGTGCATAGTGAGAAAGGAGCTGGCTAAAATTATTTCTTCAGGATACATTTCCTCTCTACTGTTTTATCAGACTGAGTTGTATTTCCAGATCTACCTTTAACCTTGCAATCTTGGATATCTTTAACAGTGCCAGTGCAGTTGCATGGACTAATTGACTACCAGCTAATTGAAAGTGGGGTATTTCCAGCAGCAGAAATTCAAGTGACTACAGAATTTAATGAATTTATTTACTTTGGTGGTAGCTTGAGTGAGACATTTGAAATATTCCTGTATTTCTCTAAAACTTCTCAAAAATACCAAAGACCTTTTGTGTATGTATTTGTTCTCTGAAAAGACAAAGGGTCAGTTTTTCCTATGAACTCAATGGGAAAAAATCTACTCCAGTAATCTGCTTGATTAGTAGTATTAAACATTCTGAAATATACAAAAGCCACTGGGTGTGCTTTTTGATTAGGAAGGGGTAGGCGATAGTAGTGGTTTCATTCTACTTAACTGTGAAGAAATTTTTCACTGTGAGAGTAGTGAGGCACTGGAACAGGTTGCTCAGAGAAGCTGTGGATGCCCCATCCCTGGAAGTGTTCAAGGCCAAGTTGGATGAGGTTTTGAGCAACCTGATCTAGTGGGAGGTGTCTCTGCCTGCGACAAGGGAGTTGGAACTCAATAATCTTTAAGGTAGTTTCCAACCCTAACTATTCAATGATTCTATGAAGCTAAAGCAGCAAAATCCCAGAATGAAGGTTCAGCCTCTATGTCCTGAATTTTCCGTGATTTTACCAATAAACATGGAAGGAAATATTTCAGTCTGAATACTTAAAAAAAAAAAAATTACAAAAATAAAATTTTGTAAATTTTATCTAAAAATATAAATTTTTAAAATGTAAATTAAAAAGACTAAAAATAAAGAGCTTAAATTTAGATTTTTTTTTTTTTTTTTCTAACAGTATGTCTGAAAGCAGCTTCTGGAAATATTTAAATGAAATACCGTCACAGTAAATTGTTAAGCTCCCTTGAGATGTGTTAATGACTGTCCCAATTTAAAACTAAGAAATTTTAGCAGAAAAAAAAATCTTCTGGTTTGATTTAACTAAAAAAACCCCAATAAATTAATGTGTAATTACAGTTTTAACACAATGTTTAGTCATATACATTTTTGTGGTTACAGTTTCTGTGCTATATTTCTCAATTCAAGAATTCATAAATACATTTTTCCAGTGTTTGTAATCTGCTGTGTGTGTAATTTTCACATTTTTCTCTCCTGTCACCAGAATATTAACAACACTCAAGGATATAATTTTCCAGTAGAATATATTTTCAAGCACTGTCATGTGGTTTCCTAGGAAGATAATACTGAAATAGATATACTTTGGATATGAATTCTCCCAGCCACTGTGACTCTGGTGGAGGTCCTGTGAATTCTGTAAACACTGTTGTGTTATAAAGTCTATCTGAATCCTTCATTTACATGGCTCTACTGCTTAAGACACTAGATTGGCACAAGGCTGTTCCAGTACAGACCTCCAAACAAGGCTGTGATGAGTAGCCTAGACTGTGAAATCACATTGTTCCTGGCTTGTTTTCAGTTAAAAATCAGGTGGTAAAGGGATATACTGTTGTCCACATGAAAAATTATCATTTTGAAAAGTTGGGTTACTGCTGACCGGAATAACATTCGAAGCAGCAATATCTAGCACTACATTGGCAAGTATTCTGCAAGTATGAAATGTTTTTGATTTCTTTCAATTTTCCTTTTAAATAGTTTTCTGATATATATAAAATTATTTTCTGATATACATAAAATCATCTTCTGGTTCCAAAGAAAGGACATCGCTTTTCTTCCTGCCTCAAAAAAAAACAACAACAAACAAACCCAAACCCTAATACTGAACACTACTACTTTTAAATGTATATAGTAAAGTGAATTAAATATGTAACACTCTTGAACGCTAAGGCTTAAAGAACTTTATAAACATGACCTTCAATTTTCCCATTTTTCTCTAGAGCACAGTGACACCGAAAGTAGCCAAGTACCTTTTAGTAAAAGCCTGATTCCAAATTCAAGGAATTAACAATTTATTGTGTTTTTTAATGTAGATACTCTACAATAGCAGTTAAAAAAAGATCTTAACTCTCATGACTCAGTCTCATCAACAGAGAGCAGCTGCTACAGCATAGTACTGACAGCAAGTGCTAGAATTCCCTAGCCCTTACAAATGAGAATGCAATGGTCTGGCAACAGTGTGGAAATCATCATCGGGTTTTCTGTAGTGAACCCAGAGGGTTGTCTTTAAATGGACTTTTGCTCACATTTATCACTAAAGCCAGGGAATCCCAGATAATGGTTTGAAAGAATACCTTTACAGTTCTGACAAACTTAATTATGTTACAAAGAGTGATCAACTGTGAGCATTTTAAATCTTCGAAAATATATCAGAGTGTCTTTTCATGTCAATCGTCTTTTTGGTACCTAAATGCTTCATTGTAGTGCAGAGTGACAGCAACAGATGAACTAAAAGGTCTCTCTGGTGGCCTGTTTTTCTGCTAGCTTGCCTTTACAGCAAGAAAATACTTTCTGCTTGAGAACCAGAGCCTACTCTAGGCAACTGGAGAGAGAACCAGGTGGTGTTAGTTCGATCCAGTTTCCTTCGCTGCCACTTTTCACAGACTGCATCAGACAACAGTTAAGTGAGTACGCAAAAATGCTAGCAGAAGTTACTATTACGTGACACCTAAGCATCAAAAAAATGTGTTCCTGTGTGGTCTGCTCAAAGCAGGGAAAAGTCATAGTAGATACAGGAACTTTCTCTGTGCCTTTCTATATTTATTTATTTATGTTATAGCTCAGCAATAGACATGACAAGGCTGCTGTCCTTGCTTGCCCTGGGGATCAGAGAACTTTATTGTAAATTCAGAGTTTTAAAAGGCAGTGTGGCAGGTTAACCTTGGCTGGATGCCAGGTGCCCACCAGGCCCCTCTATCACTCCCCATTCAGCAAAATAAAGGGGGAGACTAAGATGAAAAACTCATGGGTCAAGATAAAAAGCAGTTTAATTAAAGCAAAGGCCAAGGCCATGCACAGAAGCAAAAGGTAAACAAAGATGCTATTCTCTACTTCCCCTCAGTAAGAGATGTTCAGCCACTTCCCAGGAAAGCAGAGCTTCAGTGTGTGCAGCACCTGCTCCTGCAGACAAACACAGTAACAAATGCCCCCCTCTTCCCCCCTGCCCTTGGCTGTTATGGCTGAGCTGAGGTCACGTGGTACGGAACAGCCAATCCAGGTCAGCTGTCCCGGCTCCGCCCCCTCCCAAGCTGTGTTACAAACACCCTGCTGGCTGTCAGTGCAGCACTCAGCACTGGGAGGGCTGATGTGGGGATATAAGCCCAGTACATGCAGTATTGCAAAACCTAATTTTTAGGCAATGCTTGTTTCCCAAAAATGAAGTTTAGAAACTGAGTGGGTGTCTAGGGCTCTTTAGAGTCCAGGGGGTGGACTTGAGAGTCCTACAAACAGCTGCCTACACAAAGAGTTGCAGGTTAAGATCTACCTTGTCATTACAATCTGAAGAAATGTCTGCAACTACACAAGAGCAATAGACCAGAATTCTTCCCCATGAGTTATTCTTTCCTTTGTTCATTGCTGTTTATAGAGTGTACTATCAGCTACACAAAGACCACAACTCAATTCACTCTGTAGTCTGGTGGTAAGACAGTTCTTAGAGGTTAAATGGGTTCAAGATTATGTATTTAATCACACATAGTTTAATGTAAAATACACTTCAGGAACTGAGATGAAAGATGCCAGAGAGCAGTAGAAAAGTGCACATCTCTCTTCTGTTCCCAACCCAGGACTCCCTTTTCAACCAGGAGGAAGTACCAATAATCTTAGAAAGGCTTCTACTCAGCCTCACATATACCCATGCATAAAAACAAAATGCATTGGCAAGATCTCTAGCCTATTGCTGTTTCATGCCTCATTCTCCTAATTAACATGATCAGTGTTTGGAAACAGCCAAATGAATGGTCTCACTCTTTATAATGAAGCTAGCTTTGCACTTATGAGATGTTTTCCATTAGTTGCTCAGTATGATTCTCCAATTCATAGTGTCTGCCTGGACTCAGTCCACACACAATATAGAGCTGGATTCAAATGTCGCTGCAAGTGCTGGTTGGGGATTCTCATTTCATCCAACTTCAGAGCTGGCAGTGTGGCTTTCCAGACATGTTCATTAAAACAAAAGATTAAAAAGCTATAATGGCCTTGGATATGTGTGGATCCACACATATTTGGTGCTATAGACATGAAAGGTATGATTATAGGTTAATTCTGGATGTTTGGGGAGAGACTTGTCCAGGCTGATTGGTAAGCTAAAAGCTGGAATCTGTCCCAGTTACAAGGGAAGAGATGGCTTTGTCAGCTCCAAACTATTGTCTTCATACCTTTATTCAGACATACATAAAATAATTCATTAGCATAATAACAAAAAAACAATTTTCCTTAAAGAGTAACAAAATTTATTTTGTTTTCTAAAAGCGTTGGGGTTCTGGAGGGTTTTAGTGTTGGTTTTGACTTGGTTTGGGGTTTTTGTTTGTTTGTTTGTTTTTTGTTTGTTTTAAATTTAGTTTCAATAACATATCCTTAGTGGGGCTGTTACCTTCAAAAGGTGACATTGCATTTGCATTTTATTGATTTTCTTACTCACAGAGAATTATAAATACTGGCACTGTATACTTTGTCTTTCCTCAAACTTTATAGTTAATTCTCTTTTTACCGTGTGATTACAGTAAATATCAAACATAAGGACTTTGTTCCTACATGGCAGCAAAAGATAGTCTTCAGATTTGGTGCTTGATTTATTCTGTCATCAAGTAACCATGGTGGGAGCCAGCAGTCAACAGCTGCAAAACTGACTACAACTGTAACGTAAAGCACAAATATGCTTTCAATTGATACTCTTTCTGATGTGAAACTTTCAAAATGCTTCTGTATTATCACTGCCTCTGCTTTCCAGTGAAATTAGCTAATTTTGTCAAGAATTCATTAACACTAAAGGTTCAAGAGGACAGCCATTTTTCCATCTGTTGTGGTAACATGTCTGGCATGCACAGATTTTACATGAGTGAATATAAATTCTTCTACAGAAAAAGTCTTCAGTTATATTGCTTCCTCTCCTATTGTACTTTTCTTCTTGAGTAAGACTCATAAACAAAATGATATCATATAATTTTTCTAAACAATTAAGATTTACCATATGAAAAATTAAACAGATTAGGACCAAGAACCACAACAACTTGACTATTTATTTTAATTCACCTGAATTTATACAGTTTGAAATATTATCTTTATAAAGTAGTGGGAAAGGAAATTAGATGTGTTTCAAAACTGTTCTTTAAAATGTACTATTATAGAAACAATCAGGTGAACACTTAATCTGCAAAGTCTTCAAAATTCAATATTTTACATATGTTGAGGATTCTTTGAGAAACAGACAAACTTGCTTAATAAAATTGAGAAGAGAAAGGTGGTTGATCTTGCTGAAGTACATGCAAAGTGTTGAAGTTGTTCATCTGTAGTCCTTCGTACAATAGTGTGTTGTTGACGTTGCTTTTAAATAAGAAACCATTCAAAAATAAGTATAATTGAATTAATATTAAGATCACTCAATGCACTAATCAAGCTTACATTTCTGCCTTCAGTATGAAGCTTCAAAAATGTCGATCTGCTCTCTAGCTGTTGTATGTACTGCAGTCCTTCCATACCATATTTCTATATGCCTGTTCTAACCCTAATGGGTGAAAAAGAGATCTTGCCCTTTTGAATGCTTTATTTTCTTCCTTAAGGATTTTTTTCTTCCAAGAGAAAAAAACACATTTGGCTTTGTTCTTTGCCTTTGCTGTTTGATAAGAACTGTTAGCCCACTAAAATTTAGTCAGAGACCCACAGTATTGACACTGATTTTCTGGTGTAGTCATAGTTTTTAATCTTATTCTTTTGCTCTGATTTTATACATTGAAAATGTTTTTTCTTGTTTGGCTACATAAGCAAATGTTTTCAATCAGCATCATGCTGAAAATTATAACTCATCATTTCTTCAAGGTATTGCAGCAAATTTAGAAGCTAACAGTGTATCCGAATATGGTTACTCAGAAAAAAAAATAAAAAATCTTCTGAAGGATGAAAAATAGAGCTTTCATCCTGCAGAGGACAGAGCAATGAACACTTAAAAAATCACAGAAGCAATATTTTATCACCTGAGGATGCATCAAATTTAAAGACCTATTTTGTCCTATGCCAACAGGGAACTCACAGTGAACAAAGTCCTCATTTTGCTTTCTTTGCGCACACAGCTTTTGCTTTAGCTATTAAACTTTCTTTGCCTCAACCCACAAGTTTTCTCACTTTTACCCTTTTGATTCTCTTGCCCATCCCACAGTGGGGGGGAGTGAGCAAGCAGCTGTGTGGGGCTGACTGCCTACCAGGGCTACACCATAACTATATGTTAAACACTGTTCTTCTGACACTTCTTATCTTTCCACTTCAGTTGTAAGACCTATCTTTTTCTGGTAACAAAATACAGAGGTCTTATTATTTCTCCACAGATGCAATGTGGAAATTAAAAAGCATTCTGGAAACTTTAGCTCTGAGATTTCCAGGAATGTTCTGAACCTCTGAAGCCTGGAATTACACGAACGCATAAGCTTCAGCAGATTGGAGGAGAGGGCTTGTCCTTACTTGCTTATAATTACATGCTGAATATATTTGTATAGTTATAAAAAACCACATAAATTTCCCAATTTAAGTATAACAAGATATAAAAATAAAAATAATTTCCTCTAGAGAACACTGTCTTCCCTTGCTAGATGCAGTTATTGCTTTAGTAATTACAGGGTCAATTAAAAGTCAACATGAAATGAGAGCAATACTCAATAACAGCTAATATTGACTAAACTACTAAAAACACATTGTTGAAAAGTTCTCAGACCTACAAACAAAAACTGTTTCAACTACATAAATCAAAGAAGACTGATGGAAGTGTGGTATTTGCATATACCAAATAAAATATCTGTAGAAACATATACTATTTAAACAAGGTGATGACACAGAATGACATATAGTTCTAGCTTCTTAGAGGTGAACATGTTACTTTGAAAGTATCTTTAAAAATCTAATAAAGTACTAAAGCACCTAGCATAGAACCTAGTACCTATGGAGGTAAACAGAATTCCATATGATTTCAGAGGAACACCTTTTTCCCCAATTTTACAAAGCTATATAATCCTGTTCTTGCACTGTAATTCGTCTCCAGACCACAGTAGCTATTTCTGCTCTCCCAAACCCTCTCCATGGTTTTACATATCATATGCCTTATCTCAATCCTTTACAGCTGTATTTATGTAAAACCTGTATTTGGTGGGCTTGGGTTTACTGAGACAATAGCAGCTCCACAACTGGTCTTTGCTTGTGGCTCTCACTAGGTGCGTTGCGATACTGTTTGACAAAATAAAACTGAGAACTGCTAGATAGCCTGGATGCATTTGGGCCCATCACAGATTTATTTTTTTTGTCCAGTAGTTCCTGTTTTTAGGATTCTAGAACAGGACACGTTTCCTTATGTATACAAATGGAGCGTGAGGTGAGAGCCCTGAAGAGTTCAGCACCTGTTTTGGAGGACTTAAAGAAAATCAGGTTAGTTACCAGCTGGTATGTTTTCAATCCCTCTTCAGAAGGGTTTCAGAGTGATAGTCTCTACTCAGGCACATTTGCCTTTTTTAAACCTCGGTCTTAGTGGCTATATTTTGTTGCAGCATTGTGCACCTACATAATATCTAGTATACATTTTGCTGTATGTCAGCGCATGTCAAAAAACCATCCATGCTGTGCACCTAATTTCCACTGATGGTAGGTTGCAGAGTATGTGGGCTGTAAAGCACTGCTGAGTACATTTAACTGAAAAATAAAACTGAGAGTGACCAGCGGCAATGTATCCTAACAGAGTTTTACAGTCCTAGACTAATTCCGCTTTCTGTTTTCTGGGAACCTTTCTAACTCTTCGGCACTGTTTCCAAAATAATGAATTTAGAGGCAAAGATGAGTTCAGCTTAAGTTACACTGGAAACCATACCTTACATCAACAACATTGCTAGCTTATTGTTCACTTCCTTTTCACATTACTGTCGTCATCTCGCACCAGTAGTTCCAAGAGGTATGTACTTTACTATACACACAAGCAATTACTGATGTTTCAAGAAAATGTAGATGTTTTGTTTATGAATAAGATCAAATGACATAAAGGAGAATAGTTGTTGTTGCCTATACAGGAGCTAAGCATTGTAATTGTCTTGAATCAGTAGCAGTTCGGATAGATATTCTGTTTTGGCTAAATTATTGTATAACATCAGTTACTACAGTATCTTTATGTTATACAGTAGTTAGCTGAGAAAATAACAAATATTTGTCACAGTCACTTCTATTTTTTTCTATCTAGAAGACTAAACAAAGATTGCTTTTCATAATAATTTTAATAAATGTACAGCTAGCCTTGTGCTAGGACCTAGCAAATCTAAGGACAAGAGATGTGGGAACCTATGAACAGTGAAAGCTTAATAGAAGGAAAATCAGAGATGTTAAAATATATCAGAATATCACCGCACATATTTTTTCTCTGAAACTGTAGGGAATTTATACGCTATAAGTTCAGTGACCAACATTCTAAAATTTTGTCTTGTGGAAAACATGGGTTATGTAAAGTTACTCAAGTGGCAATCTATTAAATTAAATTTAAACTAATAGTTTTGCCCATTCTGAAAGACAGCTGTCAAGACATGAAGTCAATTTGTTAACTCAGAATGTCAGAAACATGCTACTAAACTGGAGGGTTTATGTGGTATATTTGACCTTTGTACCCTGAGAAAGAGACTTGTCCTGAGGTTTTCTTCGTCACAAAGACTATCATTCAACTCTGCCAGCAACCTGTTTCTTTCAGTCACTCTTTTAATATTTTTACACTGCTATTAATCAGTTAATATTCTGGCAATATACTTGCTTGGCATGTTCTGATTCAGCTTGGTCAGCGGACATGTAATCTTTTGATATTTGTCCCTCTTTTACAGTGCTTTTCTTATATTCTGTTTGTCTTCTACAGGTTAATTTTTAAAATCTTTTGCATATTCTGCAAAGTTGCCTTTTTGCCTTCCAGGCATTATGAAGGATAATTTAGGTTGAAGGCTTCAAGGCCTCCAAGAGTTTTAACTCTACTATTTGCACAGTTTATGTTTTGTTGGTACAGCTTCATATTGAGATAGCTTATGAACTAATTGAATGGGTACCTACGATAATTGAAATAATCCAGTATGCAAACAAGAGATTAGTCTCAGCTGTACAATTATGTTCCAGTCATTCACATTTTAAAGTGGGACTTCTAAAGCAGGTGAGTTTGGTAGTTTTATTCTAAGTTTCTGTTTTCATGTTTCTGTAGACCTCAAGAAAGTCCTTAACCTGCTGCTAGAATCCATAGGTTTGCCAGCCCAATAATGCCAGCTATTCATAAATGGCTGCACTGAAGAGTATGACTTGTGTATGTTACAGATAACCTATTAAAACTTAATAGAAAATAAAATGTATTATAATATGTAATAAATGTGTTAGTCTGAAATCAAGACTGCAAAAATTTTAGAAAATGTTATTTATATTCATAGGGCTATACTTTCTGTTGTGGGAGTGGATTTGTCTTGCTTTTTTAGTTCCAACTAAAATAGGTACCTATTTTAGGGAAGGCAGGTTTCCATGACTGTCAGTGGAGAGAGAAAGGCACTTCAACTGACAAATCATTCTTGCTACCTTGGACATGTGTTTTTGAATAGGGTGAATCACCTTCTTTAAGTGCCTAGAGGGATACTAGGTGATGATATGGATTAGTCACCTGATTTTAGGCTATTAAAGCTAGATAAAGTGAGGCCTCATGCATGATGTCTAATGTAGTTACTGAAGCACTCTTCTCTGTGGGCATGAAGGGCAAAAGATTTTGTTAGCTGAAGCAAATTTATGGTCTGAACTGTTTATCAGTTCCCTAACCTGGAATGATTCCTGAATTAAGCAGGTGGATGTTATAGCTCTTGTAGTGACCGGAGTCTAGCAGCTCAGTGTGAAAAAAAGCAAGAGAAGAGCTGTTTTCTGGGGTTTGTCCTGTGAAAAAAAGGCAAGCAGAGCGTACAACTTTAGTCCTCCAGTGCAAGCAAACAGGAAGTCCAGTACCTAGAGCCTAACAGGTGCTGGCATCAATGTGCTTCTCTGTAGGTGTCAATCACATGCACCTACGGAATTAACATCTGTTAAAAGGTTCCTTCTTGTGTAGGTACATTTTCAACACGTTCCAATACTGGAATTTATTTGCAGTTTTATACTCTGAATACAGCGTAAAGCCCTATCATGTTATATTGAAGGGTAAATAATTTTCCTTTTTGGAACAAGAATGAACTCACAAGAAATTTCATTTCTGAAAAATTAAGACTGGGAATATATATATATATTTTCCCCCCTCTCTAGACTGTGGTGAATGATTTCCTAAGTGTATATTTCATGTTAATCTTAAAAAATTTGGGAATAAAAATGAAAATGTTGCCAGGATCATTAAAATTTTTTATTTTTTTTTTTACACTAGGAAGAAGACTGTTTTCTAACGCTAAAGAGCTTGAAAACGTATTCCCAGAAGCAGTTCAAACATTGAATGTCCTTTTCTTTGTTGTTTTTTTAATTACATTCCCTTTTAATTTACTGATTGTCCTATTAGACTCACACTGGAACAAACCTAGATTTTAATGACAAGCTACCTTTTCATTCTTTCACAGTAGATTGCAATGTAACTTTATAAAGCCATGAGAGACACTGTGTGCTTGTTCTATTTCCAGCACTCTGGTTTTCTGGTGGCTAGAAAATGTGTTTTTGAGAGTTATTGCATTACACTGAAAAATACCTGAAATAAGACTGAATTTAGATTTTGATCAGAGTGTGTTTATTTAAAGTTTATGAAATCTCTTCTTTTTCCTTCCCCTACCCTTTTGTTAATTCCATGTTGCTTGATTCAAACAGATTTAATACGTAGGTTAGATCACGAAACAGGCATAGGAACATGTTTTCTGAAGTCATTATGCAAAACTTCCATCAATTCTTTATTTCTGTGTTTGCAGTATGCTTATATTCCATTTACAAACAGATGAGTAAGTAAATACCTCTTTACTTTCCATAAAATTTATTGTTTTCTTGGGTAATATGTTGGCAATTCAGAGAAAATGTAATAAGTTTAGAATTTGTTGTTGTTTTTTTTAAAAATCTATTTATTTGTTTCCACTGAAAAAGAACAGCATGAGAAATTGTTACTATTTCTTTTAGAAGAAAAAATAAATACATCCATGCTCTTATAAATTAGAAATTAAAGGAAAGTACCACTATAGAAAAAGAATAAATTCAAAAAAGAGATCAATGTAAGGAAAAAATAATTTTTGAGTACAAAAAGAGTAAATAGTGGGGGCGGGGGGAAGGTGAAAAAAAATAGGGAAGAAGAAAAAGTATTTTTTTCATGTTAACACTGCATAGTGCAACAAGGTAAAAGGAAAACATTTAGTGGGACAAAAAGGACATTTTGCAAAAAAAACCCCAACAAAACCAAAACCACTAAACAGTTTAGTAGTCTTCAGTATGCTTTGTTGCTTCCTCATTAAAGTATTCTGTATTATAACTGATTATGTTTATCTGATTGAACTGAATCTAGTTAAAAACCAATTTTTCTCCAAGCAATAGCTTCATATAATCTTGTAGCTGTGTTTTAATTTAGACAGAGTTTAAGTAGTGTTGTGCATGTGGAGAAAAATTCAGTTCCTTTTACCTATGGCTCTCCACTGGCTCCTTGCTAGAAGTTTAAAGAGGATGTCTCCTGCCTGTAGTAGCTTCCAGAAATCTTCACAAGTTCTTTAAATATTACTTAGTTTTTGAAACACAGGAAATTATCCTGCAAGTGTGATGGAAGAATGAGTAGGATGAGGCTTGCACACACACACAATGCACACACGCACAATGCGCACACACACACACACTCTGGTTCTGAGAACTAAGAGGGTTCAGGTTAGTAGCTAGCTACTGAGATCAAAAGGGTAAGGCTATTTCTTTCCTTTTTTTTAGCGTGAATTGCTCCAGACATCTGCCCGTTCATTATAGTACAGTTCAAGCTTGTGCTCACCTTTTAAATTAGCAAAATTATTTTTATTGAAAACCCACACCTTGGAAATGACCAATACAGAAGGTCCTTTCTGTTTGAAAAGGTAAAGTATATGTTTGGAAATGGAAGCTGGTGTTGCTGAGCTTAGCAGACAAATTACTTACTCTGGCCATATATTTATATTAATAAGACAACAACATGAGAAACTGCTGAATGTTCCTTAAATCAAAGAGAAAGTAAAGTCTAAGCAGACGGTTAACCATGATTTATGGGTACACTAACAAGACCATGGTGTGAAAAATACCTTGTAGATAACGAAAATAGAATAGCAACTTTGTGGATCACTGACTGAAGAGGAATTACCATGGTAAACCTATCATAAATACCAAAAGAGGAGTATCATGATAGTAGACTGGAGCCAATGTGTTAAGAACAACCAGGAGCAGGTCTTCTATTTGGAAAGGGCAAAGGGTCATAACTGGAGAAGAAGCCGGGAAGGGAAAGAAGGAGAAAAGGAGGCATAAAGTGAAGCAAATTGTGTATTCCATGTGGTTCCTGTAAATTAGTTCTGTGCTTGGCCACTGTAATTTGGACATTTTTTTTCTGCTTTTGTCTGACTTGTTCCTGTGGTCATGAAGGACCTGGTATGACCTCCCTGGCGCTGGTGTGGGAATACTTGCACCTCCCTTCCTAGCATGGACAGGGGAACCCAGAGGGTGCAACCTAACCTTCCTAACCTCCTTAACAGTCCACATATTCAAGACTCTATTAATGATCGATTTGTTTGATAACTAGAAGAGCCAAAATTAAAAAGAAGTACAAAATTTTAAAAATCTGTTTACTCCATTTTTTGCTGTTTCTCAAATTTGTATTTTTTTAGTACAATGATTGACTGAAGACTGATTGAAACTCTGGTCAGTCACTTTAAGTTTTTAACAGCTTTAGGAAAGGATGAATGCTGAAATAAATTACAGTATCTTTACTGGATTAATAATAAAATATTTAAGTCTGTTTCCTTTTCTTCCCTGAAACTGTTAATCTAACCTATGTAGCACATAGTGCATCAATATGAATATGTATAATTCTTTCCACAACCCTTCATCTAGATTAACTAGTCCTGTTATAACACTACTCCCCTCTAAATCCCCCATAAAAGTGTTATACAGAGCCACACAGTTTTCTGATACAATAAAGAATGAAAACAATTTCTTCAACGAAGTCTTTATTTGTTTTCACCAGGGAAACCTATCATAGCTACTTTAGCTACAATAAATGAATACTAATTTCTGCAGGAACTCAGCCTTTCATTATTTAGATAAATGCACCTTTGTGTTATATGTATAACTCGGTGATGTCATGAACCAAAAATGATGAAAAGCTCGATCCTTTTCAAACATGTACAAGCAGTATAGCAGGCACAAAGCACATCTACCTGTGGAGTCTCCTAATGGCTTCCAGATGAAATGTGAGCAAATTGGCTGTGAAGAATCTGGGTTAAAAGTCCAGAAATTCATAAACTTGCAAATCAGGACAGCTCTGGTATGTGAGTTAATGGAAAAATGAACAGCTTGTTCTAATTATCGCTTCTATTCTAATCCTTTCTGGTTTCCTCATTTTAATCACTGCCTGTATAAAAATACATCTTTTAATAATCTGAGCAATATTTTTGCCCTCTGATTTCACTTCTGCCCTCTCTGTTACACATAACTTGACCATTGGCTTGGCTGATTCTGTATAGGTTCTATTAATGTATTGGAGTTTTTAGTTTCCTACTCACCACACATACTCACAGATCCCTTTTATCTTATTCTCTGCACTGACTCTCCAATTTCGCTTGTGTGACAGGCATTTTTTTCTCTACTTCCCTGGTGAGAACAAAGTTTCACATAAGAAAAGTAAATTCTAATCCATATAGAGGGATCTCTAGGCATTATTTGATTAGTTATCTTGCTTTTATTCTGTGGTCTGTACCCTTTTTTTTGGCATATCTTGGTTTTAGCTTAAGCTCTATTATCCACAAATAAAATACCACTGAAATACAGCTGATGCAATGAAGAGCTGTCAAATGCAATGGAAGTTTGTCTCTGTAAATCAGGATTTTCATGAACACCTTTCCTCATACACTGTTGCTATTGAATAGCAGAGACTTGCTAGTGGTCAACTTAAGATACAGGAGTGGTTCATGGAAATTACTTGACTAAACTTTGATTGTAAGGCTTGAAGATACGTTTTGCAGTTTGAGGAAGTGGGAGTGGATGTGTATTTTTTTTGCTTGGCTTGGTTTAGGTTGATTTGATTTGATTTTTAAGTAAAGAATTACCTTAACCATAAAAACTCAAATTATTATGCAAGACTTACTGACTTACACCAAAATATTATTATCTCTGCCTTCAACAGCAGGACACAACCAGCATGAAGAATGAAGAGGAACACAGAGCATCTGGGTGTGATCTCTCTTAGTTGGCAATACAACCTCTGACAGAGACAACTTACCACTTTAGAGACCTTACTTAATGTCATCGTCAAGGCATGCCTTTAAAACAATTCCGTTGTAATAAGTTAGCCTGTAAAGTGAGTATATGATCAGTGAGTTTAAACAACTGGTTTACTGCCTATTAACACCACCCCACCCCCCCCCCCCCCCGCACCCCCCTCCCCATGCCCTACGCCCACTGGACAAGCAACTTTAAAGACGAGAAAAAAGGCTGCCAAAAAAAAAAAAAAAAAAAAAAAGATGAGGTGCAAGGCTGGTAATAGCAACTGCTTTATCCAAGGTGTGTTTGTCTGCACCACCTGCTATATCACCAAAAATCAATGCTGATGAACACCAATCTTTTGTCCATAACATGAATGACAGGGGAGAGGGCTTTTTCCTGAGCATAGGGTGGAAAAGCCAAAGTATCTGCTGCCATTTTTCCTAATTTTTATTGTTGTCATGTTATATAGCAGGTTTTTCTGGAGGCTACATTCAGGTGTCAGAACTGCCATCCATGTAAGAACTGCAGAAAAAAATAATAAAAAAGACTTCTGTCCCCAATTCCTTAATAAAAAAATGCATGTTTCACCCTACCCCACCCTTTTGAAGCACATAAAGTTAATGGCAGAATTCAGCAGCTCAAAGGCCAAAGAACCTTGTCATGGTCATGATGCCAATGAATTAGGAACAAGGCATGTAATGACAAAAAGTATGATCTCTTCTTCCTCAGAGGAGCGTTTACCGTTTCAGAGACTAGGTACCACCTTTCCTTGATGTTCAAGCAATCGGTAGATAGCTCACGTGAGTATACTTCTAATTCAGTTTGTGTTCTACATTTCATTTAGGTTAGTAGCTGTTTGGAAGGATGGAGTCTAGTTATTTGCTCAGTAATGAATTACTGTTATTTTAAGACCTCTAAAAACATATCAGGTAAGGTTTGCATCGTTCTGGGAAAAACAATATTAATTCTAAGTGTTCCTGATAAGTGATAGTTTATAATGCAATGTGAATGTAAGCATACATTGAATGTAATTGTCTTAAGTATTTTATTAAGATCCCACTTAATATCTGAATTATTTAAAAAATAATTTCTTCCTGTTGATCTGAAAATAATGTCTTTTTTTTTTTTTTTTTTTTTTTTCTGGTTTACCTCACATAGAGCACAGATCTACAAGAATGAAAACTGTACTTCTAGTCAATGAGTCTCAGTGTTTCTTCCCAGTATGATAGATTAGTTGTTGCTGTTTGTTCTCGCTTGGCTCTTGTATCTGGAGCCACCGCCTTTTGCAAAGAGGTGTTTGATTTCATATGCTGGATGAGGTTACTGGAATAGTCCAATTATGTGAAGGCAGCTATAGTTATTGCTAGGGATGGGAAAAGGGAGAAAATTTTCCTTGCTGATAGAGAATAAAAGCTGTTAGTGCTAGGGTTCTGCTTGGATATGTTAGGCAGATTTTAAAGATATTTGACCTGTTTTCCCTCCCCCTGTTATTGACAGTAATTTCAGTTTGGGCTTCTGCTATAGCATATTCTTACAATGGTCACACGTTACCAAGGAAGAATTTACTATTAACATTCATTACACATGCAATGAAGTAAGAGACAACTGGAAATATCTATGTAGAAAATATCTGAAACTGAAAAGCTGAAAATATGTTTTTTTAAAGAACTAACCTGTAATCTTATTAATTAAATAGTCCCTTATGAATGAGTGGGAAAAAAACCCAAGAACTATTATTTCTAATCTCTAACAGATAATTTTATTGAAAATATTACGAAAGAATGTAAGATAATTAGTTTCAGACATTTCCTTCAGCTTCTTAGGTCTGGTTTAGCCAGTTTCTTTTGGGATGAAACAAAGTACTAATAGTCACATACTATACATGGGCAAAGAAAAAAAAAAATCAAAAAAACCAAGTCACTTTCTCACTTTCCTGAATGTAAGTTGTTAGAAAAACCACATAGTACTGCTTTTAGTGTGCCAAATTGGCCTCAGCTATTTTCCACCAGCTGTTCTACTATGTCAGCGTCCTGGTTTCAGATGGGACAGTGTTAACTTTCTTCATAGCAGCTACTAAGAAGCTGTGTTTTGGATTTGTGCTGAGAAGAAGGCTGAAGTTTATAGTTGCTGCCAGGACAGACTTTTCTGCTTCTCTGCTGTGCCAGTGTCTGCAGGTGCAGGAGAAGTTGGGAGGGAGCACAGCCCCAATTAGTAGCCCAGGATTTGACTTTAGGTTTAGGACTGAGACCCAAATTGGCCAATGCTATATTACATATCATGCATGTCATTCTCAGCATACAGATGAGGGTCTGTCCAGAAATTTTCTCTCTCTCTGGGTCATATCACTCTCTGGGTGATGCCTCTCTCAGGGTCGTCTCACTCTCTCCCAGTTAGTCTCTCAGATGCTCAGGCCCTTATCTCCTTTCCAGGATTGTGGTTTCAAGACTCTCCCTGCTCTATGATCACTAGCGAGGAACAGGATGAGCCTTGGTCATCGTGTGGTGAGCAGTTTCACTGTGTAGCACTCATTTGTACATTTGTACTTATAATTATTTTAAATATTATTGTAGTTTAGTTATTAAATTGTTCTTCTCTCAACCCACAAGTCTTCCCTTTATCCCTTTAATTTTCTCCCCCATCCCTGGGTGTGGGGAGGGTGAGCCAGCAGTTGTATGGAATTTTTCTGCTGCTAGCTGGGTTCAAAACCGTAACAGTCAGGCTCTTAATAGATGGGAAGTAAAATGAAAAAACTAAACACAGGTGAGAGGAAAAAGACAGCAACAGAAGTCAGCACAGCAGGGAAGAAAGAGCAGAAAACTTCTGTTCTCGTTTCAGGAAGATCTTCAGATGCAGCCATAGAAATGATGATGGCTAGTCTCTTCTCTTATTTAGTCTGCTGAAGACATCTCAGAAGATCAAGGAAAAAACCTAGTCATTAAAAAAGAAAAGCTGCAGTTTTCAACATTCTGAGGCATCTGTTAAAGCTTGTGATCAAGCAATGCTGTAATATAATAATGCTGTACCCTCACCAGAGACGTGTTCTGGTTAATGAATTGTAGTGGCATTCTGACTGATACAGGTGTGTGGGATCATCTGTCAGATTCCCTGCAACCTGTGTATGAAACAGAAAATGGTTTGATAGCCATCAATTTGCAATAGCAAGGTAGGAGTTACTTGCCATGAAAACAAAATAATAAACCTGAGGGCTCTTTGGAAGTTTTTATCAAAGTGCCTTCACATGAAAATTCTAATTTGTGCAAGATTAGATGTTCCATTGCACGGGATTCATTTGGGAAGCACACTAGTATGAAAGTGCTAGTAAATAGTCCATTATTTAAAAATTGGGAAAAAAAAATCTAGTCACCTGTAAGGCAACAAAGAGAGCCAGCCACCATGTCTTTCCAAATTACTAACTAACTTCTTTAGCTCTGGAACAGCACTGAATCACAGGACCACAAAAGATTTTTAAATCATTTAAAGAGATATGGGACAGAATAATAACACTTGCATTTTTTGTTGGATTGTTTGTTGGGGTGTGGGTTTAGTTTTTTGTTTTTTTTTTTTTTTTCCCCTCTGACTCTGATAAGACAGTGATTTTAAAATACTTCAATAATTAGTAATACAAAACTAATAAAGAAACCAAAACCAAAGTAGTACGTGGACAGTTTTAGAATAAAGCTATGTATCTGAGACCTCTTCATTAGGTAACACAAAAAAATCTCCCTTATTATTATTTACTGGGTATCTACCAGGAAAAAAAATTTGGTTCCTCAAGGAAAAAAAAAAAAAAAAGCATAACATTCAGAAATGGTGCAGGAAAAAAAAAATTCCATTTTTAATTTTGTAGTTTTAATTGGCTACTATAACACAGTTAATGCAAGTATAATCATTCAGAAAAAATGTTCTTCATGGTACTTCCATACTTCTTTGTGTTTCCACTGCAAAAGGAAAGAATTATATTTTAACTCCAGAGAAATAATCCATATATGATTCATTCTTGTCCTGAATATCTATGATTTTGCCATTGTTTTTACTCAATGTGCTGACAAGTCCAAATCATTTTTATTATTAGACACATCACACTTAACCTTATTTTTCAAACTGAGCAGTCAAAGTTGATTCAGGAGAGTGAAGGAATTTGAATAGTATTTTTCACAAAACAGCCTCATACCTAATGACTTGTAGTGCAGGGAAGCAAAGATTTTTGGGAAAGAATAGTATTTTCCCTGGATTTAATAATCCAAATCCTTTTATTTAAAACATACTTGAGACATAGAAATTCCACTCAGCATTGGCTAAATTCTTTCCTGATATTAAAAAAATACAATTTTATTAGCTCAATGAACAAATTTTACCCCATGGTGGAATTTTATTCCTTGACTCCATGATTTTTACTACTATTATTTCAGAGAATCCTGAAGCAATTTTCAGACCAAACACATGGAAATTAAATCCCTTCCTCTGAAGTGTAACCACTTAGAATGTGCTGATTTATGGTAATACAGCAGAAGTTCTGAAGATTGCAACTGTCTAGATGGAATTCGAGAGTAAACTGATTTACCCAAAATATAATTTAACTAAGACACTGGAATTAGCAACTCTATGCCTTTTAGAAGTGCCACAAGAGCCTTGATTACTATAGCTGGTGAGAACATTAATTTTGCAATTTACATGAAAGATGGAAGCTCTAGTTACACTGATTCCTATTTTTCTTTGAGATTATTTTCCTAAAGTAGAACTGTGTCATTAAATTAATTAATTGAAGTGATCATTAATTCCATTTTTTAAAAGATGTTGCAGAGGAATAAAGTAAAAAGCCCATCAGCAACAACTAAATCAAAAACCAAAAAACTTTAAGGTGCTCTTAAAATAATTGTCATCTAATCCAGACTCACAAACACTTTTATGTACTAAGTATATTTGTATGGTTTTTATAACACAGAAGCATGGATTGTCTGGATTGTCTGCTTTTGTAACACTTGTGTTCTTGGATACTTGCAATATTCTTATATTACTTTTAAACTAAAAGGTACTGGTGTCAATGCAATAAGATGAGGCCGAAGCTGAAAGATTGCATAGCCAGGTAAGTACTGGTGTTTCCACAGCTGTTAAATTCCCATCCATTTGGAGCATTTGTTTTTGTCTGTGAATAATTAAAGATAATACTTTTCTTGCAACATTTTTAATGCATATATTTGTTTAGAATAGAAGGATGAGTGTGTCTGACACTGAAGGCTAGAGCAGGGCCAGCTCTGTAGATATTGCCTTGATGCAGACAGTTGCAATATTGCAGTTTACAACACTGTCAATGTCAGCTTGTCAGATGCCTGGAGAAGTGTCATCTTGGGTTATCCTTTGTGTAATCATCATTAAAACAAACCCAAGGGCCTGAATGTTGTTTCCACTATTGTGAAATGTAAATATATGGCATAAAATAGTTACAATAGTTTTATAGTATTGTGCATAGTTTTCTTTTTTTTTTTTTTTTTTTTTTCTTTTTTTTTTGGTGAATGGACTTCATGAGATTCTTCTTAAAATTTTGAATAATAGAAATAGCAGTGTAATATCCGACATCTGACTTTATGGTCTGAAGTGAACTCCGAATCCTACATTTTTACAGAGTATTTACACTACTGGCCTTTCTTTGGTGTCAGTCTTTTAAACCTTAATTTTACTTGATTAGATGCTTGATATAATTGACCAGTAGCAAGTGTGAGTTGCATACATATTATTACTACATTTTTCTTTGTCCATGAATTTGGCTTTGCTGAAAAGAGAAATGGTAAGAAAAGTGTTAATTTCACAATGAGACTGGTTTGAAAAGAGATTACAGTGTAGCAGCATGTCTTAACATACATGAATTAGGATGAATTAGATTTTACAGAAACAGGCTCAAAGTTATGGGTCCCATAACTCCACATCTAAGTAAGCCTTAAGGTGGGTCTAGCAACATTTTATATAGCTAAGAATAACAATTTAGTGAGGACAGAGTGTAGATTCTTCTTCATCCACATCTATTCAACTTTAAATTAAACCTAACACATCTGTTATCCCAGTGGTATTTATTGACAGAAGTGCCCTGATATTATTTTATGTTGTTTAGAGACCAGATCACTGTCCTTAAACTGTGTTGTTTTTTTTTCTTAAATTTATTGATATGTTTACTCCTTACAAGGACTTTGTAGAAAAAGAAAATAATTGTTGCATCCCTTTTTAGAAACATAATATATATATTTCTTGAAAAAATATCTGATCTATACATTTCCTTGTAGATCTCCTTCTACTCTGTCTAGTGACTGAAGTACGAGGCCTGAGCTGTAGGCCTCTGAAGTACTGAGGCCTGAGCAACAGGCCTCAAACCAAGGCTGACCTCTAGACGAACCCCTCCAACAGAACAACGTATAAGAATAGTAACTGATCTTTAGCAAAGTATGTATGCTCATTAGTAAATAGTTTAGTTAAAGTGTAATCACTAATGAAGATCAAATGTCCCTTCTTGCCAAGTCCAGAGACAGGTTGTCAAGGCCGTAGGACCAGATGTCCGGCCTTGGTTGGAACAATGGGGTCAAAGCCAAACAGATAAAGAAGGCCCCTTGGTTCCTCCTTGACCCTTGGCCAGGTTTGGGGGGGAATCTAATGGAGAACGATGCCAGATGTTCCGCATTTGAAGTGATGTACTTGTTTATTTAATACCATAAAAAGCTGGACCCTCTTAAGCGACTTTGGAGACTTCACCTACGAGTGGACGCACTGTGTGGGACCTCCCAATTGCCGGGACAGGTTCTCCAGATCCTCGCTGCAACCAGGGCTCCCCAGTGACTGTGAATCTGGATGACGGTAAAGTATTGGGGCAACTGGTGATCTATCTTCTTTAAGCACTATACTTAACCACATGTAGTAATACCTGTCTTATTTTCTTTTTACTGCACTATGTTGTCTTTTATCTTATTGCTTTGCATTATATTATCATATTCTGTTTTGTCCTTATCACTTTATTGTTATTGTTTTAATCATAAGTAAAGATAAGCTCAATTCTTTAAGTTGGTGCCTGTGTCCCTTGTGCTGACCATATATGGGCAAAACAGTGATAAACGAAAAAATCTGCTATATACTGTGTTAATATGCTTAGTATTCTGAGCAAGCTTTCTCTATAATTTCTGGAGTACAACATTCTTGTTCTGCTGTGACATTTTTGTTATAAAGAGGTTAGGCCCGTACCTTTAAGTGTTTTCTCTAGATTTATTTCAACTCAGAGAACACAACTGTTGGTTTTCCCTGTATCTATTTTGGCAGCTTCAATTAAACATGTTTTCTTCATGTAAGAATCCCCTTAAGGAAATTCTGTCAAGTAATAATTTGTTCCTTTCCAACTGTCCCTGATGAGAATATTAGTTCCTCTTTCCCATGTGTTATATATTTGAAAGGTTTTTAAATTTTTAATATGTTTAAGTTGCCAAGTTTTGCTATCTTTATCTCTTGAGATATCCTTACTGTCAAGTATATTACATTTGTATTTAATTCTTTTTTAAATTTGATGGAATTCTCAAATATCCTAATTATTGTTTTGCAAGTATGTGTAGAAAAAGGCACATCATCTATGCATTCATCATAATTATCCCAATGATAAAACAGGTAATAATTAATTGGTTTGCAAAGAAGATACATTGTGAATATGGCTTTAGTTTGTAGCACATGCAATTACAAGAACACCTACTGCGTGAACAACTTGCAGAAATGAGCAAAGAAACACTGAAATTTATGAGCTGACTGAAGGCAGTTCCAAGTCCACAAAATTGCGCAGGTTACAATGCTCCCAGGTTTTTGGGTGTAAGTTACTTCAACTGCACTTGCGCTTATTTTAAGTGATCTACCCACTAGATCCACCGCCTACATGGAGGCCTCACAATTAGCCTACATAAACATCAGACTGATGGAAAAAATGTGTCTGCAGGTGGACTCAGAGATTGTCCAGTCACTGGGGGCCGCAGTAGCAAAGTGTTAAGCCAGGTTTGCTTTGGCAGCTGGGGTCCTTTGTGCTCTGGAAGCACACTTCTTACTGGCCACCAAGGGCGTGCCCTTCCATGTTTTTTGGCCAAATGGATGCTATGGGTGACCTTGTGAGTTTACCCCACGGGACAATGTTGCTGGTGTCTTCTGAGAGGCTGTTCTCTTTCACATCTTTTATCTCATCTGCCTGTATGACAGAGTAGAAACAGTCTTATGTAACATATTTTGAAAACTGACACTGATTTTTTTGGTCTTTTTTTTTTAATTCTTAAACCCAAATGCCCCACCTTTGCATTACCTTGCTTCCCAAATACCTGTTAAGTCACAGTCTGATGTCTCCTTGCGATATCACAGATCTGAAGTGCTAAGAGTTTTTCAGACTTAATACAACTATGGATTAACATAGGTTAAGTTTCTGACTTCAGCATGATAACTCAATAACAGAAAATCAGAACCATGTGGATGCTCTTTTTGTTTCAGATACCATTGTCACATATTTTTTTCTTCCTTTGACTTATTTCACATTGCTTGGTTTTGTACAAGTGATGTTTAAATATGTTTCTTGAGGTATCAACTTCTTTTGATTTTTAATAACTCTGTGAAGTGCCTGTGAATACTTTTAGTGCACTTCCTGACAGCAGAGCTGAACCATTGTAGCTGCAAATGAAAAAGTTCTTATACAAGTAAAACTGGAGTGAGATGCAAACCTATGTTTAAGTCTAAAAAAACTCTGTTTTTATTTGATTAGCTGTAAGCCAGATGCCTTGAAATATTTAGGTGAGGAGAATATAATATTACTTGAATGACAAGTTAATCCACACTAGATTATTTATTAATGTGAGAAAAGCAATTAAAGTTTTGACCTAAATGTTTAATGTTTCAGGTTTCCGTAAAACTTCACTTGCTTGTAAATTAGAGGTTATTCTTACAAAGCAAGTTTAATTTCCACAGACTTTATAAATGCCAGAAAAAGCAGTTAGTGGAGGTCATATACCTACTCACTCTTTATACAAGGCAGATTTCAGAATACAAGAAAGTAAATGAGGACTCTTCTCACACTCATCTCTCTCTTCCTGTCTGTCAGTGTGCCACACAGAATAATGCTTTAATCCGTCATGCCATCATCTTCACTAAAACTGTAAGTCAATGCTGAGCTGTCCACCCACTGTTTTCTTGCAGTGCTATCCTTGGGTGTGCAGAGAAACAGCAATTAAACAGACTGGATTGACTCAGGCTCCCTGTGAAGAAAGGCTGAGAACAAGGGAGGAAGTTCCCCAGGAATAGAAGCAGATCATTGATAACTGTGAATAGCTGGATTTAATCAGAATTTATAAAAGCTTCTCAGCAGGATTGTGGTATGCAGAATTAAAAAAAAAAAAAAAGGGGGGGGGGGGGGAATCTGGATTGATTTTACATTTACTTTTATCTTTCAGAAATACTGATAGATGGTCTCTTCCTCTAACCAAGGAAAAGCCAAGTGGAAAAAGACGCTGGGAAAAGTTTTAAGATGTTCTTGAACTGCTCAGATAGCAACAATAAAGGGCGAAGAAGAGTTAAAGCATGTTCGATTTTAAAAATTTATTTATTTTCTTAATCACCCAGAATGGAAACATGAAGTGATGAAACGGTCTGTGAGTGGTGGTCCATGAGGACTTTAGAGAAAGGAGATGTGTAGCTAACTGTAGAGAACTATGCATTTTAGAAAAGACTGAAGACAGGCACACGGCTTTCTGTGGGATTAGTTTATATCTAGGATGTTTGAGAATATGATATAACCTGAACGTAAATTCTAAATTTTGCTTTCTCAAGAATATGAATAGTAAAAAAGCAGAAGGGACACCAAGTATCAATATCAGTATTGTCATAAATTTTTTTTAACAAAAATGGTACTGCCAGAAATTTTCTCATAATGACATCTAACAAACCTTAAAAGCAATTAAAAAAAAAATGCTGTTTTCAGAAAACTGCAGCTAAAACCACATGCCTTTTTTTCCATCCATCTGCTAATTTCATGTACTTGCACATTAGTTCCATGCACTTGCAAACTCTTGAACTTGCAAACCTAAAAAAATGCATTCATTACTTACACTTCTGAAATCTCTTGGATTGGTGTGGATGTTGTCTGACAAAAGGATGAGAAATTAATCATACATTGCCAAGGGTAACCTGATCTTAATCAATCTACTGAATAAGTTTTCTCTCTTATCTTTTTGTGATTTCAAAGGAAAAATTTAAAGAGGAAAGTCAATTTCAAAAAAAAGGGCATATATGTCTCAGTATTTCTATGTTCTTGAATGTTATTTATGGTCCTAATTAGATTATGGAAACACAAATGCATTTTTACACATATACACACAGACATATAAAAAAGTAGAAACTGAGCAGACAAGATTTCTGATGTAAAACTTTTTATATCCCTACATCAGGAAGCAACTTAATCTGTGTACATAAACATGGACAGAAACACTGAGGAAGTCTAAGTATGATTTCAGATACTCTAAGAGCCTCTTTTCATGCCTCTCCCTACTTTTTATTCTTACATCTACATTAAAATGTGGAATATAATTTCTAATACATGTTTAATTTCTTCAGGTATGATATTTGCATATATGTTAGGTTCATCCACTTCGGGGATATTTATCAAGAGATTTAGGGAAGCAGTAGCCCAGTTTGAAGCTTGTCTTTTCCATGGGGCAATAGGCATTAATAATTCACCAAATCTTCTAGGCTAGCACCACTGCACTCAAATTAAATCCTCCATCAGAAATGTACAAGTAGCTCAAATATGCATAAAAACTCTCAGATTAATTGGCAAACAGAAGTGAGGTCATATACGGTCAAAAAGTTTGTTCCGCGTAGCCACAAGCCTCCACTGCAATCCCTGAATGCCTCAGGTGCAGAAATAAGGCTCTACTGTGCTGCACATCTTTAATTCTGGTCACATATTTTACATAACTCAGCAGCAAAAAGTGACTACTTATTACTGTTTTAAATTTAAATTTAATAAGCGATGGTCCCTGCCAGCTTTGTCACTCCTCTCTGAAAGATCAAGAGCTATAACAAGAAGCAATACTGAGGGAAGGTTAAAAGAGACTGAAGCAATGGAGAGAATTTAGAAGACTAGAAGCTAAACAAAATCAGATAGCCAGATAAAAAGATAACCAGTAGAGAGACATCAGAACTATGACAACAAAGTTATAGTCAGCAGCACTGGCAGGGATTAAATGAAAATGGAGGTGAATGAGTCTTAGAAGAGGAAAGCACAGGGATGGGGGAAATAAAAGAACAAAGGAAATATCAGCAAAGAAGAAAGAAAGATCAAAGGAAATAAAATTAGATATACAAGACATAAAACAGAGAAGCTACAGATCAAGCCTAATATTGCAGTATACAGGCAAGGCATCAAACAAACACCTTCTCAAATTTTGACATAACACTGGAGAAAAAGAAAAATCTAAAAATCCTATCTTCCTGGAAGCTTTATCAGAAATCAGAATTAGCATAATAGAAATTCTTTAAGGGGGAAACACTGTGTGCCTCCACAGTCAGCTCTCAACAGTTTTATAATATAAAAATATGTATCACTTTAATGCATATTAAACTAAAGAATTGAGAGGCAACTCCACTCAGTACAGTATCAGTAAGATCTACTATAGAAATGGAAGGCTTAGAAAGGATAGAAGGAAGGACATGATCACAAAAGCCTTTTTTATTTGTACATAGCAGATGTGGGGAGTTCTGCACGGTGTAAGTGCTTTCCAAACAGCAGTAACTTTAAAAGGCAAAATGATAACAATATCAGTGTATGTAAAGAAGTACGTTCTTGTTAACGTATAACAGAGAAAAATTCCATTCTCTTCCTGCTCCATTGAAAACAAATTGAGAACATCCAAAGGGAAAATAACTTCTTAACAAGATTCCATTAGATTTCCCATAGGAGGGTAAAGAATGTTTTGCAAAGGAGAAACGAGAACAATTCCTCATATAAACCAAGTACAACAAAGAAAATTAAAAGCTTCTCTATACATACTAATGACAGGAGGTTTGTGTTTTGTTTTGTTTTGTTTTGTTTTTTAAAAAGCTTGGAAGCTTTACATATGGAAGTGGTTAAATAATTAAAACATATTTTTTTCCTGAGCATTTGGATCTATTTTGTAATTAATATTTATAGTACATGATCAAAAAAACACAACAGGAGAAACTTCTCAAAAGTTTCACCCTGTATTTTTCTGTTTTATGAGGTATTTATTGTTAGTTAGTCATTAGAAGACACCTTTCGCTCATTGACCCTGTTGTGAGAATTATAAGATCATGTTGCTTATGCAGCTTGATAAAGATATGCCCTGCTACTCTTCAGGTGTCCACGAAAATTATTTTGGATTACTCCTAAGACTGCCTAGAATTAATCAGAATATACATTGTCAGAATAGCACAGCTTGTTTTTCAGCTGTCACTCTGAACTATTCACTACTTACATCAGAGAAAATAATAAAATAAATATATTTTGCTGTTAGATTTACTCATTTACATTTATTCAAAAACAAGCTTCACTTGTCTTCAACTATGTGTATCTTGAAAGGAATTTGTATTAGCACTTCCAGCAAGATTTTAATAGTCTGTTTTCCAGATGACTGAGATAGTTTCTTACTTGCTACTAGAATGCTAAATAACTCTAAAACAACACTTCTGCAGTAAGAACTTTCCAAGACCCATCAAATATTCTGTTCATAAGGAATGGTAATTTCTTTTCCATACCATTTGTTTTGGTGGGTAATACTTGGTAGAAGTACTAGGTGTACTGTAATGTATCTTAAAGGATGGAAACAGGAAACCAAGCTCTTCCTTGTGATACATTTGTTTACAGTCAACTCTTCCTTAAATGCGTAATTCATATGACAAAAGCTACATTCTAATAAGAATTCACTGTTTAAGTCACGAAAGTATCTGTAAGTTATTTTTAATAATGATACATAGGTTTTGCAAGATTATCAATTTTTTGACAGATTTTTTGTTGGTTTTCTTTCTTTTTCGTTCACTTGTTGAGTAAAATGCTTAAATCTGAACAATGGGCTACATTCTGAGCTGACAATAAAATTCAGTGAAACAAATAGGTTTTTAATGCCTGCACAGTCTATCATGATCACTTAAAGAAAGCAAGGTGGAGAAAGTCTGCCATAACTAAAACAAAATTTGGTGCTGACAGTCTTTCAAGCTTTTACTGACAGTAGAATTTACTATTAGAAGAAGTCTACCCTTACTAGCAGGAGAACTGTTACAGTTCAGCTAAAATCTAAGAGCATAAAATTCTCCAGTATTGTAATTCGAACAACTTAATCTGTCCTGGGCTCAAGAAACATGAAAATATGTTAGTAACCTGGTCTTAAAATCATATTCCCATCTTGGGATAGTAAAAGTATTTTCACTACTAAAAATCCTCTAAAAAGCCATCTTCCTTTAGACTAGATGCAATTCTGCATTCTGGTCACGGAAACTGCATAATAATAATAATAATAGTAATAATAGGTGAAAATTATCTTTGATCGTATGAATACTCTCAAATGTGGGCTACACTGATAAATCTCAAGTTCTCTGTTAAGCCTTGTGAAGGCTACTGTGATTAAAAAAAAAAAGATATATGTGTAACAGTACACAGTAGATGCTAGAATTATTGTTTATGAGTTCCTGTCTGCCTTTCTCCACATCAATAACTTTGCCTTTTCTAATAATCTTAACAGCTGTAATTACACATGAAACAATATGCCTTTGGTTCCCACAGAAGGTACGATCCCATCAGTTTATTATATATACTTTACCATAAAAAACTTCAGTTCCTAGGGACTGAGCTTTTTGTACACCATGATTGAGAGGCTGTCACAGTTTGCTTTTGGTTTGATAGAATTGTACAGACTTTTGTTTTCTAGGAAGTTATATGAGATTATCCTAGGCTCATTTTCTATGATGAGTCCCAGCTGCAAATTTTGAGATGCACATTTGTGTAAATTGTAGCAACGACTTGTGGGTCAAAATACCTCAGACTGTCCAGAAACTGACAAAAATACACAGTTTCTGAGCTGTGTGCACTGCTTTTGCAATCTTTTCCTACTTTCAGCTCTTCCTGATAGAAAAGTCATCAGGCCTGAAGAAATGTTCTCAGACCACAGTAGGTAGTTAAACTCAATCCAAAGTGGGGTTTGTATGTGTGCCAAAAGGCCTTTTGTTACCTCCTTGGCATCTGAGCTTATGTAGTGCTAAATCCAGAAGCTACATCAAGATTACTTAAAACATAAGCACTTGCATTTTTAAGAACCCAATCCATGAATGAAGTATGGGCTATGTAATGTTACTTTTCGTAGGTGTTACAGAGACAAACCTAATAATGTCTCCTCCAGCATAACAGGAAATCAGTGTACTTGTTAACAACAGCTTTCCAGGGCTCCGTGTGTACCTAAATGTTCTAAAAGTTGAAAATAGGCAACAAAGTGAGGAAACAAAGAATAAGAGAAAGGAGTTGACTTTGGAACAAACTAATGAATAAGAAACACAGAATGGCAAATTCTTAATATGCGTGTAGGTAGAGTTGTTTCTAGAATACAGGATTTAAAGAGGAATGACTGAGTGCGATGGGTATAATCTACATTTGATTGTTCTTTAATCTAAGTATGTAACATCTGAAGATCATAGTTTTGGATAAAATAAAAAATATTATACACATTGGAGCATAACCAGTCTTTTCAAGGAGCTCAGAAAAAAGCCAATGTTCTCACATACTGACCCCCTGATCTGAGAAGCTTACTATCTAGAGAACTAAAAGAAATATACTGTTATCTAAAGCAGCAAATTTTTTTGTGATATATTCTCCTTTTTTTTTTTTTTGTTTTTAATTTTCAATTCTTGGCAAATTCATTGAAATCCGGTTAGAAATACTTATAAATTTCCTGATAGCTTCATGGAACACATTTTCTTGTCTTCAACAATATGTGCTTACTTCCAATGAACTTCCACTGAAGGACCTGAGAACAGAACATCTCATTTTCTTGGAGGTAATAAACTAGCAAAAAAGGTGTATTTGTGATTTTTTTCTGCAAAATAATGTAAATTTCTCAAATACTCTTTTGTGAATCAAGCTTTTCTTATAAATGGATCTTTTCACTTGAATTTTTAAGGATACGCAAGTTCTCATATGACATTCAAGATAGATACTAGCACCAAATGGAGAAAAAAATAATTCTATTTCCTACACACTTTTGTACTGTCCCAGTGATTGGAAAGAAATGAATAATTTGCATAGAAAAAGGATGCAGAAGCCATTCACCCATGCAAGAATGTTATTGAAAATATATTAAACTATAACCATCCAATTTGAGTCTATGTGGTATGCTGCCCAGCCATTTCATAGCTCCCTGTTTTTCTAAAGGCACTTTATCTTTTCTTCACATTGCAGATGAAGTATATAAACTTGTATATTGTGGTTTAAAACACATAGGCATTTAGAAATGTCGCAGAAATAGCTTCAGTTGAAATGCATTTTCTTTCATGTTATATTTCACCTGAGCATTTTTAAATAAATTAAGAAAAAACAGACGCAGTGTCTTGAAGAATGATATTAATCTGTTTTCTATGGAGTATGTAAATGGCTTGTAGGCAGTACAGGGATACCATTAAAAATAAATTATTAGCACAGATCTCTATGTATTTAAAGTTATGCAAAGACAAAGAAGGATTACTTTGCATATCTGTTCGTTTTCTCGTTTTATAAGAAAAATATTTTAGTAGAACAGAGTCAGTCTGGAATGAGTTTAGAGCATCTGAATTTGGAGCAAGAGCAAGTAAGATAGTGACGAGAGAAGGAAAGGGTGACAGTTAAGGGAAGATTTCAGAATCTGCATACCTCCATGTATGTGGAATGTCAGGACCTGCGGGAAGACTGAAGCTGCCAAAGGCAGGAAACTATGAGTATATAATGGAATAAGAACAAAATCCATTAGCAGAATACATATGTCAAAGTGGAATGATACGTATACAAGATCTAGGACAGAGAAAAGAGGAAAAATTGAGATTGGGAGCTAGAGAGGTTTGAAAGAATGTGTTAAGCTTGGATAAAGCGGAACGACCCAGCAGGGGAGGACAAGGAGAGAAATCAAACCAGCAGGTAGGATGTGGGTAAGCAGAGGGTCAAAGTGGGAGCTGGATATGAAGATTGTCAAAAGGTATAAAAACAACAAAAGCTGACTAGAAAAAAGTTCTGAGATGGAAAAATAAAAATAGCTTAGGTAAGTATGAAGTACAGTACTAGAAAATGAGGCAGATATCAAAGAGAAGCATGGCTAAATTAACTTTAAAGGAAGGAGTCAAACATGATAGGGTTCAATATGCAGGAAAAAGTTGATCTAGCTGAAGCATGTTGTTTCACAGGCACCCAGATGTAATCCAGATTTTACAGTGTGAATAGATTTCATGACTGTTATAATTTCAGCAACTATTTCTTGCTGAACCCTTTAGTATACCTCTGGGTCATTATCTCATGTGGTAGTGTTGTGCCACGGGTCTAAACAACCCGACTTTGATGTAAGTCACCATACAGTGATGAATAGAATACAATGTAAAATCTGTCCATTTCCACAAACATGCCTACAGATAGTCTTTAAGACAATATTATTTATGAAAGACATATCTTGTACATAGAAGTTGCAGAAATTTATTAAATTTATTTGGAAAAAAAATGTTTTTAAAGGCCTAGGGAGTTAGAAGCTTGACTGTTTGATATAGAAAAGAATGGCTAATAAATATTTTTATCTTTGAAACAGAAAGCACTTGTTTTTGCTTGTTTTCCGTGTCAATTTCTTGACTGGCTAAGAAAGTGCTTTTGAAACCTGACAGCCGATAATCTTTTTTATCAGGTACAGTTTAAATGCTTAATATATATTAATACAGTTCAGCAATCCTAAAAATGCAGGTTTTAGTAATATTGGGGTGCACATGATAAGAAAATATGTTGAAACAATAGAAATTAAAGTGATTGTGAGGTCATACACACAAAATATAAACGGGATGTTGGGACTTAAAAAGTGGTGTTAAAGATTACTCTTTTCAGAAAAGTTTTTCCATAGACGGATGGCCACCATTCATCTTGTTTCTGTGTTGGACAGGACATGTGTGCTTGGACTGTGGTTATGAGAGAAGTTTTTGTATGTTTCATCGCTAACAGTGACCTTGATTTTATTGGTTAACAAAGTTTACTTTCACTAGTTTGGATCTGAACTGGCCAAGCACACAGGTCCATACAGTGTTTATGTGTGAATATCTATATAGACCTCACTGTTGCCCACCACTGCCACCAATCCAAATGGGCCCACCAGTTGGAGGAATGCTTCCAGTTTGCTCATGAGCTGGCACACAGGAAACAGGCAAGGAAATTTGTGCTACAACAAGTTGCTTCCTCAAGGCATTCTTGCTCTACTTCATTTTTTTCTGAAGGCATTTAAATATACAATTTTAATCTAACAAATGGAAATGTTACATTTATTTGAAATGCGGTTAATGGTGACAATGTTGTTGAAAATTAGAGATCTAAGTTCAAATTCAGTGTTATAGATATACAACTTCCAGGGGTCAGGAGGAATACACTGTAAAGAGTAAGGCATACCTTATTTTAGCCTTGAACCTTAAAATTTCCTTTCTGTGCAAATATCTAACTACTTCCTACACTTTTGCATGTTTTATTATTATCCTTCATCACTTGGTATTATCAGTAAAGGATGCCACTGAAACCTTTCCTCAAAATTATTTATGTTCACTGTAATCATATACAGTTGAAGTGGTGGGATTTTTGTGTGCTAACGTAGCTCTCCAGGCACACATAATCCAAGAAATACAGATTTTTCATCAGCAACTTGAAACTGGAAAGGAATAATAGTATACAACAAAAATAAAGCTTTCTTTGCTCCTCTTTTCTTCCTACTACATTAACAGAATGACGTAAAGTAGAAAACTAAGATATCACTTATATTCAAACCAGAAAATGTTATCAATTTTTTTCAAATTATGTACAAGAGACTTGGAAAGAAAAGAAAATAGCAGAACTTTAGAGTGTGTAACTTGCAATTCAGATCTTTCTGCCTGAAGACTTACCAGATATTTTTGAACATATACTAGAAGCTCAGAGTAATGTGTTTATTTTTGATATATGAGATTATGGTACATAAAAAAGGGAAATGCCACATCAGAAGTGTTTGTTGGGTAAGACCTCTTTCAGACAAAAAAAGTGACTGGTGTTTTTTCATAAGTGATAATATTGCTCTACAAAGCTTAATGGTAAAAAAAAAAAAAAAACAAACCCTTGCTGTGGAATGTTCAGGTCTGGTTTATAATTTGATCCTGATAAAGGGAGTTACGTAAACACAGTGATTGATATTTGAACTGATTATTTTTTATATATATATATTGCACACTAAATAGAACATGTCCACTTCTAAGTTAGGTTTAGTGAACTCATTACTGAAGTTGAATTTGATTGTTGGCTTTCTTCTTCCAGTTCTCTACTGCATCTCCTGTGTTTTTATGTTGTTCTTCTGAAGTAAAGGAACTGTTCTAACTTATGTTTCACTCTTGGGGGGATATCTAAATAGGAGATCTGCAACACCTGAAGAAGTAAGCTAACCAATATCATCTACCTAGGTTGTTTTGGCATACTTAACTGCTGCTGTATTTTAAATGAACTGCAACTTCTGTTCCCAGTATTTGCAGTCAAGCAAAGATGATAAGAGTCCTGTGTGGAAAAACAAATAACTCCTGACTAAACTCAAACATGAAAAGGAAGAATAACAGAGGTGGAAGCAAGGACAGGAAACCCAGGAGGAATACAGAGACACTGTTTGAGCTTGCAGGGACGGGGTTAGGAAAGCCAAAGGCAACCTGGATTTGAGTCTGACAGGGGTCATGAAAAGCAACAAGAAGTGCCTCTACAAGTACCTCAGGAAAAGGAAGACTAGAGGCCCACTGCTAAATGGTACAGGGGACCTGGTGACAAAGGATATGGAAAAGGTTGAGGTACTCGATGTCTTCTTCACTTTGGTCTTTACAGATAACACTGGACTCCAGGAATCCCAGGTTCCTAAGACCAGAGGGAAGGTCTGGAGGAAGGAAGATTCCACTGAGAGGTGGAGAAGAATCAGATTTGGGAGCTTTTAAACACACTGGGAATCACAAGTCCGTGGGCTCTGATAGGATGCACCCATGAACCCTAAATGAGCTGACTGATGTTATTGAGGAACCACTCTGAACAGCCTTTGAAAGGTCATGACAATCAGGGCAGGTTCCTGAGGACTGAAAGAAAGCAAATGTCACTCCTATCACCAAGAAAGGAAGGAAGGATTTCCCAGGGCTTGGACAACCTCACCTGAATCCCTGGGAAGGTGATGGAGCAAATACTCCTGGAAAATACTTACAGACATACTAAGGTCAAGAAAGTGACTGTGAATAGTCAACACAGATTAAAAAAGGGGAAATCACTCCTAACTGAATTGATAGCCTTCTACAATGAAAAGACTAGCTCAGTTGACAAGGGAAGAGTAGTGGATGTTGCTTTGCTTGACTTTTTACAAAGTTTTGACACTATCTCCCATAACAATCTCATTGACAAACTGATGACAGATGAGTTGAAGTGGACAGTGAAGTTAACTGAAAACTGGCTGAACTGTCATGCTTACAGGGTTGCCATCAGGTGTACAAAAGTCTAGCTGGGGGCCAGTCACTCGTAGCATACACCAAACATTTAACATTCGGTTTAATGACCTGGATGATGGGACAGCATGCACCCTCAGCAAGTTTGCAGACAATACAAAATTGGGAGAAATGGCTGATACATCAGATGTTTGCACTGCCATTCAGAAGGACCTCGACAGGTTGTGAAAACAAGTTCACGGGAATCTCACAAAGTTCAGCACAAGGAAGTGCAGAGCTCTGTACTTGGGGAGGAATAACCTCATGCAGCAGCACACACTGGGAATGACTGGCTGAAGAGCGTATTTGCAGAAAAAGATCTTGGAGTCCTAGTGAACATGTTGAACATGAGCCAGCAATGGGTCCTTGCATGGAAGAGCATCAGTGGTTTCCTGGGCTGCATTCAGAGGAATGCTGTGAGCAGGTTGAGGGAGGTGATCCTTCTCCCTCTGCTCAGCTCTGGTGAGACCCAACTGCAGTCCTGGGGCCAGTCCTGGGCTCCACAGCACAAGAGAGGCAGGGAGATAATGGAGCAAGTCCAGAAGGGCCACAAAGTTGATTAAGGGATTGGAACATTTGTCATGCAAGGAGAGGCTGAAAGAGCTTTGGTTGCTCAGTCTGGAGAAGAGAAGGCTCACAGGGAATGGATCAAGATGCATAAATACCTTATGGAGGCAGGAGGGGTATAGCCTTTCTCAGGGGTGCCCAGTGAAAGGACAAGGGACAATGAGCACAAATTGTAACAGAGGAAATAAATTTTAAACAAACAAAAAATGTTTATTTATTTTGGTGTTGTCTGAACACTGGAACAGATTGCCTGGAGGGACTGTAGAGTCTCTGTCCTGGGAGGTATTCAAAACCTGACTGGATGCAGCCCTGAACAACCTTCTCTAGCTGACCATGCTCTGAGAAGAGTGTTGGGCTAGATGGTCTCCACAACTTCTTCCAAACTTGACTATTCTTTGATTCTGTAATCCTGTAACTCCTTCTCCTTTGGCTACACTGAGGACCTATACCTAATATGTCCATAGACACCTACCTGCCTAAAAATAAAGACAGTTAAATCTATGTGTCTAATCTCTAGCTGAGTGCTACCTATGGTCTCTGGTGTAGAACTCATCCAAGTTACTCTTGTAAAGGTTCCAGGTGCCTACACACACAGCTACCATTTTGTTTGTTTGAAACTGCATTGACTGATCTCATCTAGTACCTATGCTACCCTTCATTTCTTTTAGATATTTCGGCTTTATCAACCTTTAACTAACCAGTTTATTTTTAGTTTTTATTTTTTTCTTTTAAAAAAATGAAAATTACTATTTCAACATTAATGTGAAATATCTTTGACTTAATGTAATATGTGCTCATTATCTGTGCAATATCCAAAAATGAATTTTTGTAAAGGAAGTAATTAATGTTTTTGGGTTTTTTTTTGGTCAATATAAATGTTAAAATTTGCACTCTCTTAAGAATAGATGGAAGTACAGTTTTCAGCCAATTGACTTTCATCTTATGACAATGTTTGTACCAGAGGCTTAGTACAGCAAGCTATTTACCACTGTTTTTGTTTTGAGTCTGCCTATACCTAAATAACAACAGTGAACATTTTATTGACATCTCATATATATCAGTGCTGCATAGATAAATGTCTTGGTTTTGTCTTGCTTTTGTCCTGCTGTTTTCTGATGCACTGAAAACTAAATTTCTGTTTAGATCACTGAGCATTTCAATGTCTTGAGACTTTCTAATCAGGCTACAACACAGAAAATAATTTGTGAATAGAACATAATTTGGCATAAGTTGTTACCATATAACTAGCAATCTGTGAGTAACCTATCTTCTTTTTGTTTTATTTGTTTCTGGAGTTCATAATTTTTGCTGGTCCTGTTTTCTGGGATTTTTTTTTTTTTATTTTGGGTTTTCTTGGAGAGGGGGTACTTTGACTAAACTCACTGGCAAAAACCTATGCTGATTATTTCACTTCTTAGTCTCAAAAAGTATAATTGCTTCCTTTATCCTCCCAAATTTCAAGCTATCCCAAGAAACAGGCTGGTATTTCATTTAGAGATTAATTTTTCCTAGTCCACTTTGTTCTGACCTTGTACATGGTAAGGACATATTGGAACACATTTCCTTTGATATTGACAGGACCTTGAATGTATCAGTGGACTCTGCAACCTGTCCCCTGGGCTGCCATCACCCTTACGTGAGCTGTGGTGTTCACTGATTCAGCCTCAGAAGGTCTCTCCTCTCTCATTTGAATATAAAGAGAGTTTACGATAGCCCTGTTCATGGACTGGAGATTAGAGTCCAGGGTAGGCTCAGAAAAACCTCAGAAATTCTTTTTTGTTCATTATTTATACTTCCTAGACAAAATGGGAGAAAAACAGTTGTGAATTCCATATCATCTTCAATATCTATAACAAGATTTCAATAGACTTTAAAATACACATAGTTTCAAATATGAGAGGAACATCCAATCTAAAATCTGCTGTGTTGATATGAGAAAGTAATAAAAGGCATATAGGAACAGTTTGTACTTTGTGCCATCAGATGCTCCAGTCACAAAACCATACTGCTAGCTTCAGACAGCCTGAAGTGCCCTTCAGAATAACACAAAAGACAAGAAGAATAGAAAATGCAGTTGGTTCACTATTGAACTTAATAGGAAATCTTAATCCTTTGTGCTGAGGGCAAAAATTAAGCTGAAAGTATCAAACAGAGACAGAAAAGTAAGTTTCTGAGTAAAGTAGTGACAAAGAAAAGTCCTGAGTTGTTTGGTTTGTTTTTTTTTAACTCCACAAAAACCCCTAAAAAACACTGGAAGACACCTCAGTACCAATATCTCTAGAGGATATTGTCCTAAATAAGTAGACATGAAGGATGATTACCTCAAAGTATAAAGACACTGACACTTTTATGCCCAGAGGACCTGCTTCCTTGTGAGCAAGAATTTCCTGCCTGTGTCACTGAACCTCTTTCAAAGGTTCTGTTTTTCAAGAGCTGTATGCATAGCTCTGCTTGAAAAGGTCTTACATATGTCATCTGCATTTCTTCAGACTGAATAGCTTGGAGAAGACAGATTAAGGGTCAATATTTGTTATAACAGATCAGTTTGCCAGGAAATTAATGACCATGATGCAATTCTTTAGGTAGACTTCACTGTAACTACAAATGAGAGCCAGATCCAGTTCTGATGCAGAGCTGCAACAGAGCGCAGGAGTATGTTGCAACAGCCAGTGCAAACAACTGAGATTCCTCCCCCTCCTTTCCTCTGTTAAATCTACATCTACTACATCATTAAATGTACTGTTTTATCTAGTTTAACTAAACCAAAGCAGAGAAAAATTGATTGGACAGTATACTAAATGTCATAATGCTGAAACAAAGCTGTAATGTGTGGGGAAAAAAAAACAGGAAAACAACGTTTGAATTAATGACTATAAATGACTACACAGAAAACAGTAACAGATGTGTGCAGTGCAGTAGTTTACCAGAAAACTCTAATTTTCAGAAGTATTAAAAGAAAGGGGAATTATATCTACTCCAGCAAAAAATGACTAATTATTGTCTAGTTGTTTTTAAATCATTTCCAAAGCATCGAGACATTCATATATTTCTAAATCATAGAATCATAGAATCATA
>NW_010130880.1:10208-14323 GCF_000699245.1 Pterocles gutturalis | reverse complement strand
CTGTCAGGGTGCTCCCTCGGCACAGCCCGATGGGTAGGATGGAAACCCTGGCCACGGCAGGCCCCGCATGGCTCCACGCGGCTGCTGAAGCACTGGGCCCAGCAGGTGAGGCGGTGGGAGACGGGGGCTGGAAGGGGCTTCAAACCAGCTGGGTGGGAGCAGGGCTGGGGGAAGTCTGATTTGAGCCTGAGAGCCCCAGGGTGGGCTGCCTCCTAAGACCATTCCTGAGCCACAGGGCTGGGTGGGCTTGCAGGAGCCACGGGCACCTAGAGGAGTGGTACTAGAAGCAAGGATGGGTGGATCCTCACAACTTGTCTCAGGTTCATCAAGAACATCCTTGTCTGGATGAGGTTGCCCCTCTCCTCACCCCATCCCTGGGTGGGAGAAGCCAGCTCTCCTGGACTCTGGCTTGGTGGTGTCCCCATCTTCTCCCGTCAGCCCCTTGCTTCCCTGCTGGGTCCTTCCCTAGGCGGGAATGCTCTTTGAGACTTCCTCTGTGGGTCTGTCTCAGAAAGTGAGGTTATGGGCTCTCGGGGGGAGCCCCTGCCCCCCAGGGGGTACCACAGATGGGTGCCTGCCCCCTGCCCACTGCACGAAGGAGGGTTTGGGATACTTCCCTGGCTCATGTGTGACGCCCTGGACTGTCACCTTGTCACTGTGGCACTCTCTCATGTTCATCCCTCCCTCTCTTCTCAGGACCACAGTTTCCTAGAAGAGGAGCAGTTTTTCCTGGGGAGCCTGAAGAAAGCATTATACAACACTTCATCGCGGTCAGGCTGAGGGGCCGGCACCCCCACGCTGCACCCAAGGGACAGTTGTGTCTGGTCCTCACTGTTATCTGTCAATTAAGAAGTTAAACTTGTAACTCAGGGAATATGTGAACAGTAAGATGGTGCTAGATCGGTTTGCCCTTCAAGAGAGTGGGAGCGATTTGGGAGGATTTACCCCTTATCGTTGATCATAGGAACTGCTGTCCTTGAGGTGTAACATGTCCCAAAGCATGGGAGCCTTTGTTATTACAAATCTTTAGACCTTATTACAATGCAAAGACCACACTCCCAGGTACTGGAAACTCCCCTCAAATTAAGACCCCCACTTACTGGGCACACCTAGTAATATTAAAAAACACTTGTCCTGGGTTAAGCAGAGACAGTATCACTATGTATGACTCATTTGTATATTTGTATATAGTATTATTTTCAATATTATTGCAGTTTAGTTATTAAATTGTTCTTATCTCAACCCACGAGTCCTCTTTTCCATTTACCCCTTTAATTCTCTCCCCTATCCTTGGGTGGGGGCGGGAATTGTGTGAGTGGGTGTGCGTGGTTTGGCCCCCAGCCAAGGACTAACCCCTCGCTAACACTGTAACTTTAAATCGAAGTGGGAAAAGAGCAAACCAGTTGTAATTAAAAAGAGATAAGAAGTAACCAATTCTAATTAGAGGGATGGGGCAAAGAAGACACAACAAACATTTTGAACTGTATAAATACCTGATAAGACTGTAACCAGGGGTGCTGGCTTTGTGGGTTAGCACCTAGCATCCCTCTCTGTGCAGAAATGCAATAAAACAGCATCTCGACGCTGTGTGTGGATTGACTTGTTGTCCACCGGGTGATGAACTCGAGTTTTTGGGACAACATTTTGGCACCCCAGGTGGGACTGTGCAGACCCTTGCCCCGATCGTCTTGCCGTACCAACGGGCAGAAGCAGTTTGACTGGACTCCAGTGTGCACTGACTGGTTGATCGGGGACTCCATCAACTGCTCTCCTGTGGTGAGGTGGTAAGCAACACAACAGTGCAACGTCAGAAGAGACAGTGGTTAAAGCGTTACAAGGGGACTCGGTGAGTAGGAAAAATCTGTGTTCTGGGTTCTGGTTTCTGGGTTCTGGTTTCTGGATTCTGGTTTCTGGTCTGGGTATCCCTGTGTAAGTTGTTCCATTCTGGTTTCTGATTTAAAGAGGACAGCAGCAGGAGAATTAACTTCTCCACGTAGATGCAGGGGATTAAGAGTATGGGACTCTCTTCCTAAATAGCTGAGTGTATGAAGTTCTGGTTAAAAAAAATAAAAAATTATATTTCCTAGGAAATAATTCTGAGTCTAGTTTCCTCTGCCAATACACCATCTTGTTCCCCTCTAGAATGCATCCTGAAAAACTGGAGAAATACAGAGTTAACTCAAAAAAAAAAAAAAAAAAAAAAAAAGAAAAAGAAAAAAAGGGCTACAGGTGGCAACGGTGGTAAATGTATAAACTAAATACAGTAAAATATGGCCTGAAAATGGGACTTTGAATTACACTACTATTTTTCACTTAATGTTTTGTAGATGAATGAATAAGTAGGATGAATTTCCATATGTTAATTTGTTTCTGGTTTGATTTGGGTTGGGGTTTTTTGTTGTTTTGTGTGTTTTTTCTTTGTGTAAGGATTGTGAGATCAGAAGGAGATGTAAATTGTTGAATAGTGATTTGAGTAATATGACGGTGTTGGCTGAAAGTGTACAAGAGAAAGTGTTGTTCTGCTTGTGATGTTGGAAAATGATGTGTCAGAAGGAGAACAGGAAAGTGTTGGCGGCAAGATTGAGAGAAAGGGCACAGGACTTATGATGTTTAACATGTTGTTTGTTGGACAAATATCACCTGGTATTCAGAAAGGCGGCAAAATTTGATGGGACTGGAGGAATGTCTATTTCACAATTAATAGAAGTTGCATATAAGGTTTATAATAACTGTGATAAAGTGGAGAAAAAGGAAAAGCAGAAAGAAAAACAGAAGGATTGAAAATTGCAGGCAGGCCTGTTGGCTGCTGTAGTAGTAGATGCTTCTAATAGAGGAAGAAATTTTAGAAGAAATACTCCTAAAGGAAGGGATAATGAATGTGTACTTTGACTAATAAGTAATATCTTAATTGGATAAAATCAATGTGCGTATTTATTGTAAAGAAGAGGGACATTGGAAAAACGATTGCCCAAAATTAAGAAATCTGGGAGAAAGACCAACTGCAAAGTTGGGGGGGGGGGGGGGGGGGGGGGGTAGTGGTGTGTTAAGTGCCTGAAGCAGACTTGCTAATGATGGGAAATTATGATTCTGAATGAATGGGGATGAATACAAAAGTCTCCCCAGCAGATCCCCTGGTTCCAGTACAGCTGGGGAATGAGATTATAAATTTTTCAGTTGGTATTGGGGCAAAAGTAACCAGTTGTAAGGGACTTTTAAATAAGTAATGCATGCCAATTGTTAGGGTCATAGGAAAGTGAGCCTTTAAAACAGTTTTTAGAACTTATGGTGTGCATGGTTGGGGATACACCTTCACACATGAATTCTTGTATATGCCCGAATGCCCTTTGCGTTTTCTGGGACAAGACATGTTATGTAAATTAAGAGTACAATTAACCTTCTCTGATAAGTCTATACAGTTACATCTACTGAAAGACACAGCTTGGAAAACTAATTTATGTATGCTAACTGAGAAGCGATCAGAAAAAGCAGGAATTACTGGAGAAATCCCAGATGCCATGATACCCCTGCTGCAGGCAGATAAGAAACCAGGACAGGCAAAGAATGCAGTACCAGTAAATACCGAACTGAAGTTGGGAGTGCAACCTGTAAGAAAGAAACAATACCCTATTCAATTAGAAGCTAAAAATAGGTCTGGAGTCATTGATAAATACAGCAATTCAGTATGGACTATTGTGGGAATGCCAGTCCAAATATAATACTCCTCTTGGGCCAGTGAAAAAGCCTCAAACCCAGGAGTATCGGCTGGTACAGGATCTGAGAGAGGTTAATTGAATAACAAATGATATACACCCAGCGGTACCAAACGCCTATAGTTTGTTGTCATCTATACCCAAAAATTATGTTTATTTTACAGTACTGGACTTAAAAGATGCCTTCTTCTGTTTTCTGGTCTTCCACTGGGAGAGGAAAAACAGAAGACATTTGCTTTTGAATGGGAAAGCCCTACCACATGTAGAAAAACTCAGCCCTTCTGGACAGTGCTGACAGAGGATTTAAGAACAGCGTGACACTTTTTGGTAACATACTAGCTAAAGAATTGGAAAATGGGTGAGGTAAGAATCCTTCTGTGACTCTATTACAATACATAGATGGTG
>NW_010130880.1:0-10177 GCF_000699245.1 Pterocles gutturalis | reverse complement strand
GTACTGGGTACCAGACGTGATGGAATCCCAGCCACTATTGAAATTTCCTGGGACTGTCTGGATATCCCATGGTGAAAGACAATTAAGAACAGAACGAAAAGAGGCTATATGCTAGACATCTCCTTGGAGACCTCAATCAAGTGGTGAGATAGAAAAAAATGGATCAAACCCTAAAAAGGCAGATTTCAAAGCTCTATTGAGAAACCCAAATGAAGTGGGTAGATGTGCTGCCAATAGCACTGAGAATTAGAATTATTCCTAGAGTTGGAGAAGAAGGCAGCCCTTTTGAAACGTTATATGGCAAACCATCTCCAGTAAATGATCTGATAGCTAAAAGTGACCAAATGTACATTACAGGGAAACAGTTGTTAGCTGATTATCTGTTATCACAGGGGAGTACTGTGTTTTCCCTTAAAAGATACTTGAATGAAAGGACACACTTCGACCAGGAGACGGTATCTGTACCTGAACATGAAAAGATGAGCCTCCGAAGGAAAGGTGGAAAGGACCATGTCTGGTACTGTTGCACTACACCCAAGTACCACATCAAAGGAAATTGCACATGAACAGTGTCAAAATCGGTATTTAATCAGGACTGTACAGAAGGAGAAATTCTCTTATACTGTCGTGTGCTGCCGGCATCAATAATAGTGTGTTTGTTTTGAGATTGCATGTAGGGCTTTTTATTGTACAATATATTTTTGCTTTTGAATGCACTCTTCAAACAAAATAAAGTTTATGCCAGTTCAGACTTACCTGTTTTCTTGGAGTTTGGTTTTTTTTTTTTGACAACAGAAATAACTATGTAGCCAAGATCCCTTGCTCAGGCTTTCACTTACTCTGTCCCTACCCTGTCTTTTCCCAAGATATTTAGAAGAATCCCTTCTCTGATGGAGTTGTGAGTCCTATTTTTAGGCTTTCATGCAGTTAACAGGATTAACACATGCCAGTTTGTAACTTCAAACAGGGCAAGGCAGCATGGATAACCCATGTAGGGCCATTGATTATACTACTGTGTTCCTCTGCCAAGGGATGCAAATAGCACCAGTTCACAGTATAGCAGAACCCGTGCTATTTCCCTTTGCTTACATAAATTGTGTGCAAGTGCAATTACTGCTGTAGAATTAGCACAGTGGAATGTGGTTTTAATTGTGTAACAACTTTAGTTGGGTAAAAAAGTGATGTCTGGGGGGCATCTTGTAGTGATAAAGCACTTGGCAACGTCAGACCTTTAAACTGAAGCAAAAAGTGAATGGTAATCTTAGGGACAAAGTTTTTTAAGATCTTTTGTTTTTCTTTATAAACAGGACCAGAACAGGATCAGCCTGGAGGCAGTTCTTACCTATCTATCTATCTATCTATCCACACACACAGACATACACATTGCTAACGAGGAAGATGCCCTGCATATCTTTGAGGAGGAACAACTACTGCCATTCGAGGGGAACAAAATTGTTTCATCAAAAATCCCAATGAGTTTTAGGGGTTAAAATAGTGTAAAATGCAAAAAGATTGTCTGAACAATGCACATGGAGAATGATATCTGTGTATGTAATGCTTTATTATGGGACAAGAAAGGTGCAGATCTGTCTGTATGTGTTCTAGAGGGCTGGATTGTTGAGATGGCAAAGTAAGAATATAGGAGCAGCAGAACTCATAGAGGAAAAACATTCGTGCTTAAATGTAATTTAGACCATCCACGGCAGCCGTCCGTGAGTTTTAAGTTCCTGGAGTACCTGGAGTCTCTGGTACTAGACGGTATATGTGGGAAGCGCTGACCCAAGTGAATGAAAGAAGCAGGAAGGCTGGAACTGAGTTATGCAAGGAGACACCAATGAAATCCTGAGCTGTGGGGTTGTTCAGAGGGGGATGATGAATTGCCTGTGCTCAGACTCATCCCTGAAGCAAAGTCAAATATTGCCCTGTGTGGAGCTTTTGACCTGTGGACCAGGCCTAACAGGGTGTAGGCAGTACTGGCTTTATCAGTAGGGTAGAGAGCCCCAGGGTGGGGTGCCTCCTAAGACCATTCCTGAGCCGCAGGGCCGGGCGGGCTTGCAGGAGCCACGGGCACCTAGAGGAGTGGTACTAGAAGCAAGGATGGGTGGATCCTCACAACTTGTCTCAGGTTCATCAAGAACATCCTTGTCTGGATGAGGTTGCCCCTCTCCTCACCCCATCCCTGGGTGGGAGAAGCCAGCTCTCCTGGACTCTGGCTTGGTGGTGTCCCCATCTTCTCCCGTCAGCCCCTTGCTTCCCTGCTGGGTCCTTCCCTAGGCGGGAATGCTCTTTGAGACTTCCTCTGTGGGTCTGTCTCAGAAAGTGAGGTTATGGGCTCTCGGGGGGAGCCCCTGCCCCCCAGGGGGTACCACAGATGGGTGCCTGCCCCTGCCCACTGCACGAAGGAGGGTTTGGGATACTTCCCTGGCTCATGTGTGACGCCCTGGACTGTCACCCTGTTTCTGTGGCACTCTCTCATGTTTATCCCTCCCTCTCTTCTCAGGACCATGACTTCCTAGAAGAGGAGCAGTTTTTCCTGGAGAGCCTGAAGAAAGCATTATACAACACTTCATCGCGGTCAGGCTGAGGGGCAGGCACCCCCACGCTGCACCCAAGGGACAGTTGTGTCTGGTCCTCGCTGTTATCTGTCAATTAAGAAGTTAAACTTGTAACTCAGGGAATACGTGAATTTAAAACACTGCACCTTTGAATCGAAGTGGGAAAAGAGCAAACCAGTTGTAATTAAAAAGAGATAAGAACCAACCAATTCTAAATAGAGGGATGGGGCAAAGAAGACACAACGAACATTTTGAACTGTAGAAATACCTGATATGACTGTAACCAGGGGTGCTGGCCTTGTGGATTAGCACCTAGCATCCCTCTCTGTGCAGAAATGCAATAAAACAGCATCTTGACGTTGTGTGTGGATTAACTTGTTGTGCAGCAGGGAATGGATCTTTGTGCATCCCCCATTCACATGCTTAAGCCCATAAATACCAACATGTTCTCGCTGTTGCAGCTGCCTGTTCCCAGCTCTGGTTCTCAGTAACTTTTTCTGAGGTTCTCCCCTTCCTCAGGAAACATGAGCCTCCAGCAAACAACAGCTGAAATGCACTCCAGCTGCTGTTACCAGCTATGGCTGAACCCCCTGACCTTTCCTGCTGCCCCGAAGGATTCTGTGGTCTGGTTTAAGCCTGGGGTGAGTTAGCTGGTGAAGGTGACTGCAGTGGGGTGCAGGTGTCCTGCGGTTCCAGGCAGACATACAGGTCGTGTTTTGCCCCTCTCTGAGCTTTGAATATTTGGTCAGAATTTACGGATCCAGCCCAAGGAAATGCTTTGGGGGCTGGAGCTATGCTGGGACATGCAGGGGACCGTGACAGATCCCATCACTTCCTGGGTCTGGGGATGGTGTTGGTGGGTGGGGAGCTCCAAGCCTGCCTGTGTTACAGAAACTGTTCTGACCACCCAGCAGCCCACTGGTGAGCACCCCAGCTGCAGCGCAGACCTCCTCCCCGCTCGCTCTCATCTGTGCTCGTAAAAGCAAAGCTGCATGCATGGGGAGGCTGCAGAACCGTCGCAAAGTGTTCAGCTGCCCAAGAGCGTGCGCGAGTGATAGCATATCTGCAAGAGTAAGGAAATAAGTTTTGAACTGGAAGGTTGGGAGCTTCTTCTCTGGAAACTAACCTGTATGAGGACAGGATGAAGGTATGTGGTGCATGGGCACCACAGTTGCCTCTGGCAGCAGATTGCACCTGTTACCCAAACAGGGACTGATTGCCCAGGTGACATCTTCTGTTCTGGAGTACTGACGCGCAGGGGTGTTGCAAAGAACTGAGTAGGAAAAGGAGTGGTAGGTGTACGCTAGGGAGTGTGCAAACAGCTGGAGCCGTAGTTTAAAATGGAAAGATGCGAGGGTGGAATGTGGTGCTGGCTGGCTACTAGCATGTGTCACAGTCCTTGTCAATGCAGAGGGAGGTGATGTGGCTGTGGCAGCAGTGAGTGCCCCTCTCTACTGGTTCCGAGGCTGGCAGATGGTGGGAGTGCTGTACTGAGGTCTCTGCCAGGGACAACTGACATGCTCTGCTAGAGGACGACCTGGCCCTGGCAGAGGTGAGGATGTCAGGAAATTCCCTCAAAGGGGAAAAAAAAAGGAGTGAAATGAAATTATACTTTGTTATGTGTATCTCTGCAAACACATCAGCGTGTGTACACATCGCTCCGAACGGTGTTGGACTCTTGCCTGTGTCTCTCTGTGCCATCACTGCAGCATTTCATCCTCTCTGGGGCTTCCTGCTGTGCTGCACAGCCTTCCCTGTCCCCGGAGGGAGCAGCTCCAACCCTCCCCAGTGTGTGGCATAGCCAGCACAGCTGAGGGGGCACCCACTGTGTGTCTCTTTAAGAGGACACCTGGCCCAGAGCCCTGACCTGCCTCTGGGCTCAGCGTCACCATCCCTTCCTCCTCTGCACAGCTGAGTTTCTATTTCCTGGCTTCTTTTGCTGGCTTCTTTCCTCGTGTTGCCCCAATCCCCAGTGTAGGCAGGATAGCATCGCCCATCTCACAGGAGCTGGAGGAGAAGCTGGTGTGCTCCATCTGCCTGGAGATGTTCAGGGTCCCCGTCACCTTGCCCTGCAGGCACAACTTCTGCAACCGCTGCATCAGCAACCACTGGCACAAGCAAGAGCAGGGACCTGCTGTGGCCAAGAAGGGCTACATGTGCCCCAAGTGCTGCAGGGACTTCAAGCAATGCCTGGAGCTGGAAAAGAATGTCATCACATGCAGTGTGGTAGAGCTGGGGCGGGAGGGCAAGATGTGGGTGTTGGGCACTGAGAGGTGTGAGGTGACCCATGGCGAGCTGTGTCTGCAGCACAGGCGCTCTCTGGAGCTCTACTGTGAGGACAAGCAGCACTGCATCTGCTGTGTCTGCACCGTCCGGCAGTGCCAGCAGCACCGGAGGGTGCTCTGAGAGGAGGAGCACTCTGAAAGGCAGGTGGGGATGATGGGTGGCAGGACTGGGGTGGCGGGGTGGGCAGGAGGAGTTAGGGCAGCTTCAGGCATGACTTCCAGCTCCGCTGTCCCCATGGTCAGATTTCTGCAACCTCCCAGCCCCGTGCTCTGTTGTGGGGACACGCCATGCCTTCATGTGCTGAGTTGTGTCTAGCCTCAGCTGAACAGGGGCCTAGCACAAGCTTTGGTCAGGGAAATGCCACCAGCACCTGGCTGCTCCCCGAGAAACCAGGGACTGTCAGGAGCAGCAGACAGCTATGTAAATCCAGCAGCACCAGATGAGGGGTGCCTTATGCGTTTGTGACCCTTGAGCTAGAGAAGCAGATAAAAAGGGGTGAAAGGCAGGGCAGGGTTTCACTTCTCAGTGACTTGTAATGGATTTAAACTGGAAGAGGGCAGATTTAAACTAGATATTAGGAAGAAATTCTTTACTGTGAGGGTGGTGAGGCACTGGCACAGGTTGCCCAGAGAAGCTGTGGATGCCCCATCCCTGGAGGTGTTCAAGGCCAGGCTGGATGAGGCTTTGAGCAACCTGGGCTAGTGGGAGGTGTTCCTGTCCATGGCAGGGGGGTTGGAACTAGAGGATCTCCAAGGTCCCTTCCAGCCCTGACCATTCTATGATTCTATGATTCTATGAAACAAAGGGCGAGACCCTATTCCTTCAATAAAAAACAAGCTAACAGTCTAAGCTCTGTTCTTGGTACATGAAAGAGAATTCACACAAATAAAATATTATGAACACCCCCTCTCTGACAAAACAATGCTGAGACTTTGGTAGATAAGAAAGAATCCAACCGTGAAATCTTTCAGCAACACTGGCTGCTTGGTACCATTCCTTGTGCCTTGGCTGGGTGTTGTATGCTCTTAAACAGCTGGTGCATCCCAGGATCCACTGTCAAAGTGACAATGCACCTGTAATCCAGTACTTGTACCAGTATAGCAATGCACTTGGCATCATTAATACTCTAATATACTTCTAGATATTTTATAAATAGGGTACTGCTTTTTATGAAGAAAATGATGAAATATTTGATTTTCCTTGTCACGATTTCTGTATTTGCAAACCCTGAGGTTTCCAGCAGAGTCTGACAAATTCCCTGTGCTTCAACTCTCTTATAATCCCTTGTACTTAGCTGTCCTGATCTCTTGAGCAGATAAACCTCTGATTTATGCTCCTCCGTCACAAGAACCAAAATAAGAACAAAGTTAAAGGAAGTTAGTTTTGTTGGTTTGTTTTTGTGGTTTGTTTTGGTTTGGTTTGGTTTGGTTTGGTTTTTTTCACGTTGGTTGTTTCTTGCAGCTTCAGTGGTAGTCCATATCTTATATTAGGAACTGTGTGAATTGAGAATTAAAAACCAACATATTAACCAGAAAATGTCAAAAGAAAACAATAGAAAATATTTTCCCTTTTTGCCTGTTGTAAAGAAAGGGGGTACAAGAAAATAATTTTGGATTGACTCAGCATGAGACAAACCTCTTATAATAATCTTGTATTTAACTAATTCACCATCTTCCTTCTATCCTTAAAGGTTTGTAAGTTGTGAGCTGTCAATACTATTTCAAAGTGAAGACAGAAGACATTTATTTTTTGCCTTTTTGCAGGACAATGTGGGAAAACACTGTTTTGTAGGTTGCCTCTCTGCCCTGAAATCAACTGAATGTCAGTAAATGTTATCTACTTCCTTAATTCTATTTTTTTTCTACAAATATTCTTTCTATTTAAGTCTGAAAGGAAACACACCTTGAAAATTCTACGTTAGTCATTGTTCAATGTGGTCTACTTCCTAGACAGACATCATTAATACAAAAAGCAGAAGAAAGTTATTGACAAATTGCAACCTGTCCTGAAGATTACAGATTTAATGGGGATGGTGGCAACATGAAAATGGCGAGGGAACCCCTTCTGGGTTGCTCACTTGATATGGACAGTCTTGCCCTGTGCTGATAACAAAACTGTTCAACCATTCACAGGTATGTATAAAACACCATCTTTTTTTTTTTTTTTTTTTTTCCCTGGATTGTCCAGTTCTCAACAACATTCAAAATGTACCTCAAGTCCATCAGAATTATTCAAGCATGTTCTAAACTATTTTACACTTCTCTTTGTCCTTCTCTCCATTACTCATGTATTGGGCTCTAGGGCAACACACCCCACATATGTCATAGAGTCATAGAAGGGACTTCAAAAGATCATCTGGTCCAACCTTTTGTGGAAAAAGGAGCATACACAAGACCATCTAGCACCCTGTCCAATTGCATCTTGAAAACTGACAGCAATGGGAAGTCTACCATGTCCCTGGGGAGGTTGTTACAGTGGTTGATTGATCTTTTTGTAAAAAATGTCATTCTTATGTCAAGATGAAACCTCACCTAGTACAACTTGTCCCCATTGCCCCATGGCTCCTTGTGAAGGGAAAGTCTCCAGCCTTTTGGTCATCTTCATGGCTCTCCTTTGGACCTTCTTCAATCTGTCCATGTCGTTCTTGAATTCTGGAGACCAGAACTGGACACAGTACTCCAGGTGCAGCCCGACAAGTGCTGAGTAGAGTGGGATGATCACATTTTTATCTCTGCTAGTAATGCTCCTCCAGATGCAGCCCAGGATCCAATGTGCCTTCATGGCTGCAACGATGCACTGCTGACTCATGTTCAGTTTGTTGTCTACCAGGAACCCCAGGTCCCTTTCAGTAAGGTTGCTCCCCAGCCACACAGTTCCTAGCCTGTACTGGGCTCCTTGTTTATGTCATCCCAGGTGCAGGACTTTGCACTTGTCTTTGTTAAACTTCATGCTGTTCTCTCCTGCCCACTCTTCCAGCCTGTCAGTGTCTCTCTGTAAGGTGGGTCTCCCTTCTGGTGTGTCTACCTCACCACCCAGTTTGGCATCATCAGCAAAGTTGGTGAGTGTGCTTTCAATCCCATCATAGAATCATAGAATCATAGGATGGTTTGGGTTGGAAGAGATGTTAAAGATCATCGAGTTAGAGCCCCCCTGCCATGGACAGGAACACCTCCCACTAGCCCAGGTTGCTCAAAGCCTCATCCAGCCTGGCCTTGAACACCTCCAGGGATGGGGCATCCACAACTTCTCTGGGCAACCTGGTCCACTGCCTCACTACCCTCACAGGAAAAAATTTCTTCCTAATACCTAATCTAGTCTAATCTAATCTAATCTATCATCTGGATAAATGGATGGATATGAAGATATTGAACAGTGTGAGGCTCAGTATGGATCCCTGGCAGAACCCCACTTGTGACAAGCTGCCAGCCTGAGTAAATATATTGATCATTGTTTATTCTACGCATCAGTTTAAAGATGCACACAACTCTCATGATGACACAAGTTTGTGTGAGGTGGGTTTGTGAATCCTTTTTGTGTTGCTAACAGCTTGTTCTTTGGATACAAGACAAGGTCTGTAGGTGCTTTTAGTACAGTTACAGACTAGATTAAAGCTGTACAGCTGTAACACACTTTATCACAATAGTGATAAAGCAGAAAGGTCTATGGATTCACTTTGTTCTGAATCCAGAACAAAACCTAAATTCTAAGGGATTTCCCCCATTAGCTTGTGAAGTAACTTCTCTAGGTTTCCATTTCCCTTGTGGTGAAATTATTCTAATGATGCTCTTGTGCTTTAAAAACCGCTTTTTGCAGATGGAAGAGGCTGTATAAGAGGTAGGTGACCTTGTTAGGGAATGGATCCTCAAGCTGCACCCAAGGATGCTTTCATTTTGCGTGATTTTTATTTGCATAATCCAAAGAGTACCTGCATATTAGCTGCTTTATGCCTGGAAATGTATGTTCCTTCCAGGGTGCTGACTACTTTCTAAGGCATGTGGTTAGTGTGAACAAGTGCAACTCCCTGGTTATCAGTGTGTGGAGAGCATGGAAAGAAAGACAAGCTAGAGTGCAGAGGTTGCTAACCTGCTGCCTTTTCAGCCTCAGGTCTCACTGATCTGCTGATCACTTCTTGCATTAAATCATTACTGATTGAAGTCAGACAGTATAATTTTGCCCATTACATTATCACTTGGAGCTAAATATGCAAAGTATGTTGTTTGTGTGCATGTTGTTTGTGTGCATGCAACAGTTTCCCTGGTCTTTTATTGTGCCAATGAATGCTACACAAGGACAGTTACAGTCACAAAGGCCTCTCAGCTGGGTGGGTGGGATAATCCCTCAACAGGCTCTTCTTCTCCAAGGCACGTGTGGAGCTGCTGCAGCTCCACCTTCACCAGGTGCTCCATCCTGTGCAGCCAGCTGGAGCCTATTTAATCTATATATTTGATCTACATACTAAATTAACCTTCCAAGAAGAAGGTTTGCACTACAATTAACAGCCCACAGAAGACAGAGTAACTCAAGGGATGCTTCCCACCTCTGGGTCACTAAATAAAAACAAGCTCCCTCTAGGTCAGGTGTGATGGAAATCTGTCCAACAGGCTTTCGGAAGGCTCTGCCAGACAGACAGTGAACAAAGAGCTCTGGGGACTCATCTACCACATCATCCATAGGATAGCTTCTTGAGGTCAAGTCTGTAAAAGCAGTGTCAAAGCAAGGGAATAAAGCCTATACTGCTGTTCTATGGACGGTGTTTGTTCTCCAGGCAGACATAAGGTTTCATCCCTCTGCCTGAAAAATTAGTCCTACCTTTCAGATATACTGATTTCCCTTTTGAATTGCTTTTGCTTGAGATTCTTTATATATTCCCCTCAAAGGTGAAGGGATTGCTGCCTTATTGACATCAAGTAAGATGAGTATCTTAGTCCTGTACACAGGAAAGGACAAATGAAAAGACTGCAAAATCACAAACACTGGAACGTGGTTAAGTGGCCAGTGTAGAAGCCGAAGGCATGTCTTTTCGTTGAGATTCAAGCATGGCATTAAAGAATGAAAATGGCAATGCATATTCCTACGTCTTTTATTCTTATTCTTCCTTTGATGAATAAGGATGGCTACAGTTTTTCCCCTTCTTTGATGCCTGTGTGGTCTTATTTTCCCTTGCAATTAGGAAGACTCGACGGGGGGGGCACTCCGCTGTCCCCGCGCTCTCGCGGCGCGTCGCGGCCCTTGAGGGGAACCTGGAATGGGGGAGGATCTGGGACTCGACGTGCGCTGGGCTCTATTTGCCTCCACCCAGGGCGGGGCGGCAGGGGCCAGGCAGGGGGCGGGCAGCG
>NW_010130879.1:0-2074 GCF_000699245.1 Pterocles gutturalis | reverse complement strand
AGCACCGGCGCTAAACCTCAGCGCACACGTGGGCGGAGGGTCACGGCCTCCGAGAGTAAGAGGGAAAGTTTTTTTGCTGGTCTCGGAGCTTTTTTTTTTTATTATTTCCCTCGTAGAGTTCATTTTAAGGTGCTTTAAAAATCACCAGTGGCTCATGTAGTTTTTCCTGCTGTGTCAGAATGAGTGATGTAAAAATTGACATCACCGCAACCTTTGGTTCACACTCTTCGTGCCATTTAGGAAGAGCTGCTTCAGGAAACAGCTAGTGGGTTATGTTGAAATAGGTTTCTTTTGAAAACTAACCATGTCAGAGGATTAGTACGTGATACACAAGGTAACACTTGGGCAGTTCTGGCTTAGCACCATTACACCATTTACTAGAATAAACCCCTGAGCTACTCCCTCCCAGGCTCGTTGTGCTCAAACCAAGCCCAAATACCAAATGCCTTCCTTCAAGCTATTTGAAAGATAAAAAGTTTCCCACAGAATCGACAGCAGCTCAGGCACAGGGTGCAGTTGTTGTTAATACTCAAAAATACTAAAATAATGGGGATGAGTATTTCTATAATGAGTGATTTTATCTTGATAATGACTTTTCCAGTCTAGTCCTAATCTAGGCACAGATTTAGAACGCACGCTCGAAACCATCCTTTCGCAGCAGCACTAGTGTCCTGGTTTAAAGCCATCAGGCAAACTGAGCACCACGCAGCCTCTTGCTAAAAAAGCCTTGTGGGCTGAGGCAAGGACAGGGAGGGTTCACTTACCACTTGTGGCCATGGGCAAGAAACAGACTTCACACGGGAAAACACAAAAAACCCCAAATTAATTTGTTAACAATCAAAACCAGAGCAAGATTGGGAGAAAGTCCTGGAGGGAAGAGGGGCCCAGGAAGCTGGTCAGTATTCAAGCGTCATCTCCTCCAAGCACAGGAGCAATGCATCCCAAGAAAGAAGAAGGGGGGCAAGAATGACAGGAGGCCTCTGTAGATGAACAAGGAGCTCCTGGACCTACTCTGGCACAAAAAGAAAATACATGGGGAATGGAAGCAAGAACGGGTTAGTTGGGAGGTATACAAAGAGGCTGTCTGAGCAGTCAGGGATCAGGTTAGGAAAGCTGAAGCCCCGATAGAATTAAATCTGTCCGGGGGACATCAAGAGGAACAAGAAGAACTTCTACAAGTACATTGGTGATAAAAGGAAGACTAGGGAAGATGTGGGCCCTCTCCAGAAGGAAACTGGAGACCTGGCCATGAGGTATATGGAGAAGGTGGAGTTTCTCCATAACTTCTTTTCCTTGGTCTTCAGTGGCTCTTGCCACACCGTCCAAGTTGCAGAAAGGGAAGGTAAGAACTGGGAGAAGGGACTTCTGCAAAGCATTTGACACTGTCCCACACAACATACTGCTGGTCACATTGGAAAAATATGGATTTGATGGATGGACCACCCACTGGATAAGAAATTGGCTGGATAGTCACACTCAGAGAGTTGTGGTCAACAGTTCATCAATGGCTGGATGGAGACCGGTGACCAGTGGTGATCCTCAGGGAACCAGTACCAGTGCTATTTAACATCTTTGTCGGAGACATGGACAGTGGGATTGAGAGCACCCTCAGCAAGTTTGAGGATGACACCAAGCTGGGTGGTGCAGTCAATGTGCTAGACGGAAGGGATGCTATCCGGAGGGAGCTGGACAGGCTTGAGAGGTGGGCCCATGCCAACCTCATGAAGTTCAACAAAGCCAAGTGCAAGGTCCTGCACATGGGTCGAGGCAATCCCATGCACAAATACAGGCTGGGCAGAGAATGGCTTGAGAGAAGCCCTGAGGAGAAGGACTTGGGGGTGTTGGTAGATGAAAAACTGAGTATGAGCTGGCAATGTGCAATTGTGGCCCAGAAGGCCAACCAGATCCTGGGCTGCATCAAGAGAAGTGTGGCCAGCAGGTCAAGAGAGATGATTCTGCCCCTCATGAGACCACACTTGGAGTATTGAATCCAGTTCTGGGCCCCCCAGTGGAATAGGGATATTGAGCTGTTGGAATAGGTCCAAAGGAGGGCCAGGAAGATGGTCAGAGGGCT
>NW_010130878.1:70113-72052 GCF_000699245.1 Pterocles gutturalis | reverse complement strand
TGGGTGACAACGGGAAACTGGGCGATAAACGGCAGAAAACATAAAATTCCGGTAAATGTGAAGTGATGCACGCCGCAGGACTCCTGGGTTTGTTTATGGGTGCGCTTGTCACAGGAGGACTACCCGAGCTATCCGTCGGAACAGTATTTAACGTGCCTGTCGTGTTCTCCACGCTCTGAGCATTCACAGTTTCTTACATGAAGAGCGTTTGGTGTGTGGATCCTCTCTGCTTGTTCTTTTTTTTTTCTCAGTTTGTCCTGGTGAGCTCTCAGGCCAGGGGCCGAGGGGCTGTGGCAGGGGAGAAACGGCTCGGGGAAAAGAGTTCAGCGTGTTCCGTTTGTCTCCGAACACGAGATGGCAGCATTTTGTGTGGTTTGCCATCAAACACTGGGAAGCGCTGAAGGTATTTTGCAGTCCATGAGTCGGAGGTGAGGGAGGAGGTCAGGCGTTGCACACTAATGGAAGCTGCAAACTCATTTCCACTGCAAATCTGCTGTGGAAGATGGCTTGTAGGGCTTGCAAAGTCAAGGAGGATCACCAGATGGTATATGCAGATGTTTGGAAGTGCAATGTAATAAAACTGAAATGCAGAAAATAGCACACTTCTTGCTGACACCAGTAACATGCTTAAAGTGGATGTACGTAGAGAGAGGCACTGTGATGAACCCGGTGATGTACTGGATAGGTTGGACTGGCAACATTTTACATTTTATTGTGGAAGCTTGGCATATTTTGAAAGCTGCTTTAGATTAATAACTTAAGTACTTTTCTCATTATTGTTTTTTTCCATTAGAAGACTGAACTTCATAATTTGTTTGAAATATGAACTCATTTTCCTTGAGGAGATAAAAAAAAATGTAATTCCATGGCAAAATGAATGAAGTGAACATTGACTGGCTTAATGAATCATATTCTTCAGAAATTTCTGGGGTATAGGAAAGTCCCAGCAAAGCTGAGGTTCAAAACCAAGATCTGTGTCTCTAATCTGCGCTGATTTTCAGACTCAGGTTGAACACTTTCTGTTTTCCCAACAGCCATTTATTTTGTCTCTGCATGTGGGAGATGCAACCTGCTCCTTTTTAAAATTTTGAGTTAAGTAAGAAATTGAGCCAATTAAATTATAATTTCATTAAATCCTTGGGATCTAACAACTTCATAGGCAATAGGACTTGCAGAAAAAGGGAAATGCAGGTTCTGTGAGATTTTGTGGCTAGCTGGGAAAGCCCAGATGCTCATGAAAGCCCAGGACTGGGAGTGTTGCTGTGGTTGATATACTTCGGACATGCCCACCCCTGTGTTATTGGCATATAGTGGCCCCAGCCATGGATATGAGAAAGAAAGTATGATCTCCATCTTGTCACCTTACTGATAAGAGTTAACTTCATAGAAATCTTTCTCTCCTCACCCTTGTTATTTTCCTCAAATTGATGCTTTAAAAAAAATAATTTATTTTTTCTTCTAGAGAGTCTGATGCAAAAATGTTTCTCCAGTGGATCCAGAATCTTTGTGCTTCTGGGACAGTCCATGGTGTGACTCAGACATGGAGGGTTTTTTGCCTTAAAAGGAAAAATGACTGACCATTCCTCCATCTGCCATTAAACCTCGTCAAGAAAGAGAGAATTTGAGACACCCAGCAGCCTTCAAGGGTCCACTTCAGACTCCTCCCCGAGGCAATGAACATGCAGAAAACTGCATCTAAATGCTAGTCCATCAGCTGATATCCATCTCCCAAGTGTGTATTTACCAGACCAGCTTCTACAACTGACATGAAGAAGCCAGGAACCTTGTCTACTAAATAGGTGTATGACTTGGGCAAACCTGGTACCGAATTTGATATTGTCCCAGGCAAGTGCCCATGAGCAAACTGACCTTGCTCTCCCGGCAGCCCGGCTTTTCTGCTGAAGGACAAATCGAAGGGCTTGTGACGTTTTCACCTTAC
>NW_010130878.1:68367-70082 GCF_000699245.1 Pterocles gutturalis | reverse complement strand
TTAAAGTATCCATCGTGTAGGTATGTGCACTGACACTAGAAATGGTAATAGCAAGTGAAGCATCATTCCGGTGTTTGATCACTGAGGGAAGTTACTCTCTTTCTGCTGCCCTCATTGGCACTTCTCTGACAGATAAGCTCCTGAATCAGCTGCTGGCAGCAGAGAGAGAGGTTTTTCTCCTCCATCTTTACCATGTCTTCTGCTTTCCTGCAATCCATCTAACAACCTCTGCTTGTTTAGCCATGAAGAGCATGATGTGTTAGACTCGTTCAGCCATTTCAGAGCCTTATCTTGCTCACCACAGAGAAGGTAGGATCCTGTTCCCCATCTGTCTGCCCACCCCTCTCTTTCCCACCCAGCCCAGCTCTATCTTGGAACCTCCCAACAACAGTCTTCAAGGCATTACAGGAGCCTGCACCCAAAACAGAGTCTGGCTGCAGGCATTAGCCAAACAGATCTAAACAGATTTAGTTTCAAGTTGCTCTGAAAAACCTTTAAAAATGAATGTGAAGAATTTTTGAGTGCCCATTTTGTTGAGAAGTTTACCTCACACAGTTGTCCCACAATTAAGATATTTAATCTGGCTGTTGATGTGACAAACAGCAAAATCACAGCAAGGTCACATAGAATCATAGACTGGTTTGGGGTGGAAAGGACTTATAAAGATCACCTAGTCCAGCCCCCATCCTTTGGGAAATTCCTTTGACCAACACAGAAGTTGTTGAATTCTCAAGTTGGTGTGTGGTATTTTCCAAGCTATTTATTTCCTCTAGTTTCCATAACGGAGCACTGAAAGGATGAATTCTCCTCAAAAGACTCTTATTGTAATTCCTGAGTTTATTATCTGTGAAAGCAGCTTAAACATGAAGTAACAAGCATCCATCACATCTGCTGTGAGTTATGGTCTGTGTTTACGGGAACAGAAAGAGATCTAGTCTTATAAAGAAACATAGCGAATTCGGACACTTTGGAAGTGGTGGGGAGATTAAGAGAAAACCACCTCATATTTTCAATACCCTTTTTTTGTTTTTTTTTGTAATGCTGATGAAACAAAGACAGAAATGTCAGATGAGCTGCCCAAGCTGCAGAAGGATTAATCATCAAAGTTATGGTGAGGATATAAGCATGGCTGTGGCTTGTGTCCAGAGCCCACAGGACCCTGCCTGTTTGTATTCTAAACAGTTTGGGTGAAACAGCACTCAAGAGATAAAATCATTGCACAGCAATGCACACTTTAATGACTAAATACAACCTTTATTATAGAAACACCAGTAATAGAAAAATAAAGAGCATATGTTACTTCTCATGTAGCAAATTATTTTTTAGCAACCATATATTGTAGCAAGCGAGTAGTGACCAACCAAACCACCTTCACGCACTCAAGAAGCTAATCTACATCTCCCTTCCTCTTTCAACCAGAATTAACAGCTGCTTTTTAATTTGGACTTTGTCCATCAGAGAGCAAAAATGTTGCTGCATGTTGGCAGCGTTTCATGGGAGCATCCAATTGTTCCATTGGTTTACACCACATGCACTTCACCTGTGCTGTGTAAAGCAAGCCCCGTGTACTATTCACAGAAAAAAGGTCTGTGTGCAACTTAGTAAAAAAAGCCAGCAAATAATAGCAATAAAAAGCGTAAGAACAGATCAGGTAAACCTGACTCCAAAAATTGTTCAATGCCAACAGTTTGATTCATTCTAGAGAGAAAAAAGCT
>NW_010130878.1:49401-68336 GCF_000699245.1 Pterocles gutturalis | reverse complement strand
GTGTGGGGGGGGGTGGAACATTAACTTTGCATCATTGGTGAAAATGCCAGAGGGTCTCGCAAGATTAAACACAGAATTATCAGTCCTTAAGAGCAGTTTACTCTCCTCACGTTGATATCAAAAATTAAAAGACTGAATATTCTGAATATTAACATAAAGAGATTTTTCAGAACAGAACAAGAAAATGCTATATCTGTATCAATAGAAGTAACAAATCATGCAGCTCCCAGCATTTCGATTTTGTTTAGATGCAGATTAAACTAACAGCGAGGAATTTTTGTGGATTACTTCAGTCTTTCTTTTGTCTGATGGGTGGCGTTCCACAGTCCGTTTCCAGGTGAAACTTTCCTTGGTAGAATTTAAGCCATTACCCCCATAAGGGGGAAGTGTGCTGTTATTTCATATTATTTTCTCTTTTGTAGATGGTTTTATATATAATTTCTTATCATTTTGATGTTTTCTGCAGTGAACAGATTTGTACGTGGGGGGTGTGCGTGTGCACATTTGCGCATACATTTCCCTTTGGACATCTTTTGTGACAGGGCAATTTTCCTTGTTACAACAAAGAACATGAGCTGAACTTAAAAGCAATTACTGCTTTCGTGCCTTCATCATTAGCTTAGCAGGAAATAGACCACAGAGTGTGTCAATTAGTGTGCTTTAAAGCAACTCCAAACCATTTCCGTGTGAAGCCCAGCTGCTCAGCTGTAAGCACACTGCACAGCATCCACTTTTGGAACATACAGCGTCAGGGGGTTTCCATTTGCCCATGGACCTCACACAGGTCCTGCATTAAGAGAGGTCACAGCGCTGCCACCTGAGTCAAGGGACAGTGACTGAGCTCGGTGACTGTCACTGTCACAGGTCCATGACTGAATACGAAGGGGGTGATTCATGAGCTCTCACAAGACCACGAAATATTAAGCTCCTTGAATTTATCAAGCAAATTGACCCCAGTCCCCGTCTGTTGCGCTGGCGTCCTTAGCACTGGCCCATGGGTCGTGTCAGCTGTCTCCACGTGTGCTGCAGCGTGTGGCAAAGGGACGCTGTGCCTTGAGTGCCGGCTGACGAGCGGGGCGGCTTGGCCTGGCGTGGCAGAGGGATGGAGCCACTGCCGCCAAACGCCTGCCCAGTTCTGCTGCACAGACATCTCAGCTGCCTGTCAACCAGCTCCTGACCTGTGCTGTTTGCATCATTAACGCTTCAGGATTCGTTTACTGATGTCAAATTGCTCTGAGGTGCTGTGCCTTGTGAGGCTGCAGCTCAAGAATTATTGGCAAGAAGTTCAGACGTCTTTGGAGCAGGACAGAGAGAAGCAATGGCAAGCGACAATTTTGGCACGTACTGGTCAGGCAGACCCTGCATGACCTCCGTTGGGTAATCTTCTCTTATTTGCATATACAGTCACTGGAAACTAGAGAATTTTCTAAAAATACTGCCTCCAGAGTAAGACTCACATATTACCACTGTGTCCTTGCAAAAGGCTTAGTAGGAAAAAACCAAGAACGTGAGTATAACCCTGTTTCAGGACTGGTGAGAACTTGCTGGTGGATGGAAGTCACACTTGGGCTTGCCCTGAGACTTCAGCACACACAGCGTTCCCCCGAGGCTTTCACTGAGCTCTGGTTTAACAGGGTTGGCTGTTCCTGTGGACCTCTGCTTTGTTCACTTGAAGGTCCTGTTACCGGACTCATCTATTTTAATAAATCTAACCGCTATCTTTAACAAACCGGGTGGATTTTCTGGGGGATAGTGCTACTGCTCGCTTTAAGCTATTTTTAGGCATCTGACTTAGGTGGTCTGAATTTCTCCTTTGCTGATAATAGGGAGAATTTAGGCTCCTCCCTGTGGTCCTCTGGACTACGTCTAAATTAGATGCTAAGAATAGCCTAAAGTAGACGGTGTGAGTTCTCTCCTTCCCAGCTTAAAGAAATCACTTCCACAAGTGTTCATTAGCTTTAAACCCATGGTGGCATCCCACCAAAAAATGTGGCTTCAGGGCGGTGAGATTGCCAGGTAGAAGATAAAACTCCTGTGACTCCTCTACTTGCTACACACGTTGGGAAGTACCAGGGCACCTCAGATACGTTCGTATCCTCTATGCGGCTTTCTTCTGGAAATCAGGAAAGTGACAAACACAATGACAAACAATCCCAGGATGCTCAGGCCCACCGCGATGGGAGCTGCTTTGCTGTTTTTATCAGGAAAGCATTCTTCTTCTGAAAGTAAAAGGAGATGAGAGAATGTGTTACAGCAAACACCGTACTCCTAGACTACACATCTATATTGTACAAAAGTTAGCAAATACAAGACAGAATTTATCAAAATCTTATTTTCTTTCTTTGTTTTCTGAACTACACTTAATACATTTTTATCTGTGGTGAATCTTAGCTCAAGAAAAGAGTGCTTGCCCCTTTGGAAATAGCTACATACTTCACTGGAGAGTGACTCTGCTCTCTCATGGCCACAGTAATTGCTTTACCACCAAGATCAGTACACACACAGCAAGAGGCTTTCTTTATGATAGCAGAAGTGGAGCATCACACTACAAAGTGCAAGACTGAAACTGAAGAGCAAAACACATTCTGCGTGGACAAAAACTGCTCCTATGTGGAGAGCATCTAATTGCTTCTGCCCAGTAAGAAGGATCAAGCCAGAAAAGGGAGCCCATAGTCCAGCACACCATTAGCGTAGCAAGGATCCCAGCTAGGGCAGTGTTTCCTAAGAAGAATCAAATTCTAATTGTCCTCTGTGTTTAATTCAGAGTATTTGTGGATAATTGTGGCTAACTCAGAACTTCAAGAGATCAGGATGGCAGAAGCTTGGATTTAGTCCAGGGGGTTGCTTTAGCAGTGCCGTTGTAATTTTATTCTAGATATGATGATATCAGAAAAGGTTTTGACACAAATAATATCTTTTAAGAACCATCCAAAGATATACTCACTCCAAACATACCTCTTAGCTGCAGAGGGGGCAAATCCTGACTGCCTCAGCCAGTCCCTATCCAAATGAATATTCAAGTTATCTTCTGATTAAATGAAAACTCATTACTTAAAAATGAACTTCCAGATTGGGGTAAACTGGCAAGTTTTCCTACGGAGAGACTGCACCATCTGGGTCACTGACACAAATGGAGTATTTTCCCAGGTAACAATGGCAGGATCAGTCTCAAAGTCACCATACAACAAGAGCAGCCCTGGGCATGAAGGCAAGGTCTGGGAGTGATCACTAATGTGTTACCCCAGAATTAGATCAGACGTACATCTTCCATCTGATCTGTGGGAATGGTCTTTCCTCAGGCTCCAGGGAAAGCAAGACCTCTAGCATGATGCTTTGAGGGGCACCTGAGTAGCAAACTATCCTCTAATTAGGGTAGCTTGATCAGCTAAACCCCAAAGTATATCACAACTCAGCAGTGAGTCCAGTTTACACCCAAAGTTTAAGAGATCCAACAGCCTCCACCTCTTTCACTCCCTGTGACTATTCCCAGGCAGATTTCGACAGCGCTCTAAGACAAAGGCCCTGTTGTTATTGTCCGATTCTGATGACTGTGCTGGCACAGATTGTAGCTTAGCTTGGGCTTTTCCCCAGCAGGAGTCTTTACACCAACAGCAGGCAGCTAGCCCAGGGAGCATGTGGCATGCATGACATCATGTCAAGCCTCCACGCAGCTGTCCCCAAAATCTGATCCTCATCTCCTCTGATCCAGATGGTGATCTCATGTGATGCAATGCCACAAAGCCAAAGGCATCAGCGTTCTGTTAGACGCTGCCTTTAAAAGCTCTGCCTGGTTAATGTCACCTGCTGCTAAGGCAGGGGGCTGGAAGGTATTTGCATTGGAGTATTGCTAAAGCCAGAGGTGTTCGAATTCTCTAGGAATTATTTCTGATATACTCAAGTGCAGTTCAGAAGATGCTTTTACAGCTTTCCAAACTCAAACAAGCCAAGCTACTGATGTAACGCTGCTGCACTCTGTACAGAATTGTAAGGAACTTGAAACCAGTGATCATTAGTGTTTTCTTTTTCTTCCCCTTTTAAAGGTAAATTTAAAGGCAAATAAAGAGCAACAGAAGTGAAACTACCAGTCTCGAGAAACCTGAGGAGAGGAGACTGGTGATGTGTACAGAGTCATTCTTTCACTGGGGATTTTGACTTTAAAAATCTGCATACCCAGCAGAGGTATTTAACAGCTTTATAACTATTTCATGGCCATGGGGGGATTATTTCAGAGGTGGTAGCTGCTTTCTCAGCCCTTTGATTAAAAGCAAAACTAAATTAATTTGATATTAGCAGAGATTAGCCTGACCTTGAAGAGAGAGAGAGAGAGAGTCTTTCTAAATTCTGTCTCTGCTAGAGGTGAGGCCATACCAAAAGCCATAACTGAACTCACTCGGTGTACAAATTCAAATGGAAATGTGGTGACCAGATGGGATCCCATGAGTTGTTCCAGCTCAGTTTTATCCTATGAAAAAATCTTCATGAGAATGGGAACCTAGATTGAATTCTCAGTGTGGCTTTTAAGAACTTAAAGTGTGAAAAAAAAAAAAAAAATCCACATCTTAAAAAAGCCTCAAATGTTGTTTCCCATTATATTCCTTTTAGAATAAGAAAGGCAGCCAAAATGATGAACTGACAAAAGAAGAATCAGTCAAAAAGAAACAAACTGAGACAAAAGATAGATCTAAAGTACTAAGAAGAATACAGGGGCAATATTTCATAAGCATGCAGAAAGTCAAATGTCAGAAGGGAATGTTTTATTAGTGCACGTGAAGGGCTGGAGAGCTGATAAGCCTATCTGTCCACCAGAGTTCTCGTATGGAAACACCCTGAGGGGAAGTCACAGAAACGTGAAGCTGTACAGTTTGAGATAAACCACAGGGTGCTATCTGATCCACCTCCCTGCTTTTTGTAGGATCTTTCATGCATCTCGTAAGAAGTAAGGCAGTGGACCATGAGAGTGTCCATACTGCACAATGCGGGAGTTTCCTGGTGCACGCAGCAGTCCTGGACCCCACAAGCCTGGCCAGGTCCTGGCTGCGTCGCTGGACAAGAAACAAGGATGCAGCATCTCATTTCCCGGTGGAAGGAATACCAGGAGTGGGGGTAGGGAAGAAGTTGTTAGGGAAGAAGTTGTGATGAGCCCCAATGCATTTTCCCAGTGTGGGCAATCCAGAGACCACGGGAGTCAGTAGTGGTCTGTCTCTGTCTTTTACTAAGCTACATGGTTGCCTCTTTGTCGCTGTACTCATGAAAACAAAAAATAGCAGAGATGAGCATGATATTTAATTCTGAAACTGGGAACATGCCAATCATGTTCCTCCTCAGGAGCACGTTTCATCATGTCTAGACACAGTTGCTCTGAAAGTACCATCCTGCATTCGCAAATATCCCTTATTAGTTGGCAGTTTTGCTGCTGCAGGTGTGGGACATCATGAGTGTCAAGAGCCTTTCAAAATAGCTAAAATCTGACTGTACTGAGAACAGCGACCTTGAGCTAAACTGTACGTATTGGGTTTGGGCAATGCAATGCTGGTGAACAAACCTCCACTTGCTCTGGGAGAAAACGGGTGAAGAATAAAGTGGTGGCTGTAGAGTTGAACATTTTTAATGAGAAGGGAGGGAAAGACACTTTTCCATTTTCCACAGGTATTAGCACTGTGTTGAAAATGACTCAGAAAAGGGTGAGAACATAGCAGCGGGCACATTACATTATTTGGGAACTATTAAAAGCTGTGATGGTGCTGTAGGTGTAACAGGATCACTGCATGTGTATGGTTATAATCCAGCAGATTGTATCTATCAGGCTACCAGAGCGCTGACGTGGAGATCTCGGAAGGGTGGAGAAGGTACACTTCTACTTACCTTCTCCAAACTGGTTACCAACAATGTCAAACGCCTGCAGCTGCACGTTAACAAAGAGTATCTGGAAGTTCTTCTCCAAGACGAAGGTTTGCTTGCTGGCACACTTAAAGGAATTCCCCAGCTTTGTTGTAAACAGCTTCTCACGTATGGCTCCATAGTAAAGCATACCTGGAGGTCATAAAGAGAGAGACAAATGAGAATCCACACTGACTCCATTGGAATTAACATCTTTTGGAGATAAAACGGAGGATCCCCGGTGCTTTGGGAGAGCAGCACTCACAGATGGGACTAAAGCATGGGCATTTTCCCCAGAATGTACCAGTTACATCTCTGCCCTGTGTCAATGACTGCTTTAATGACCAATGGGCAAGTCAGCTGAGCCTAGGGCTGAAAAAGTAGCTAAAATTTCAGAAGCTTCTTCAAATCATAGTTTAACAATCTGAGTCTGCAAGAGGGGGTGAGGATTCTCGCAGGAGCAGACAACTTGTTTCGGTCTCCAGCACAGCTATTTCCAGACAAAGCAGAGATACCATCTCCAGCATGGGAATTTGACATCTCTAGTCTGTATTGCTTTATGTATTAAATACGTTTTTAAACATATTTTAGTGTCATAGCACTTTACAGAAAACATGTCTGAAGTTCAAAACATTAAAAGATCTCTTAACCTGGGCACATCCTGGATGCGTATCCTCCTTTGAAAGCAGATATACCAGTTTAAGACAAAATCATCCACATCACCAACATCACTGTATCTCAACAACATCTGCCAGCACAACAGTGTACACCAGCGTGTACTGCTACAGTTCATTCAGTAATTTTTATCTTTGAAAAGATATAGGCTTGCTCACGGCAAAAAATACTGCTGGGGGGCTGAAATGGCAACATCTGGCAGCCGTCTGTCTTTGCAGATAAAAACTTTGAGGATTGTTTTGTATCTTAAATTTAGGTTTGAAGTAATCTCAGTTCTGTGAAAGGCAGGGCAAGTTTTTGAGGACAAAAGGAAAATTGAACAATTCTGATGGAACTGCAGCCTGGTCCCTTCTCTTCCATTTTCACATCTTAAGATTTAGGTGAATGACATGTTAAAAACATGAAAAAAAGACATAATTTGCAAAATCCAGTGTTTCAAAGATACAAAAGCTTATCCTACACCCAGAACAGTTTGATATTAAATTAAAACAATTTAAAATCACTGACCTTCAGAAGATAACTGTAATCTAGCCTCAACTTTTTTGGCATAGTATGTTGGAGCTTCCTGCAAAAGAAGATATATCTTTATTTGTAATACACCATCATATTTGTGAAAAAAAAAAAAAAAAAATCCAGTTCACCGCAGCAAAATGGTTACAAAGAATTTCCCAAAGACACACATTTTAAAGCATCACCTTCAAGACTCAAGAACCAACTAGCTTGGATGTATTGCTTTTCCTTTCCCAGATCACTCCATCTAATGGCCAAGAAGCTGGTGTAACACAGCAGTCTCAGCTACATCGCCAGTTCTGCTCAGCTCGCCGAAACTGTGCCACACAGCTGGGATTTTGCACACACAGCTCAAGCTAGACATTCGGTGATACTCGTGGCAACCAAAAGTAGGAGGGAGTTAAGCAAATATTATATATTGCACAAATTAACCGGCATGTGATAAGGCTGTTTTATTTTTATTCACCTGGTTCTGCTGACATGGAAAACACCCGGTACAACAGCACAGAGCAAAATTTCCAGCTAAGTGTCCTGCCTGCACCTCTCAAAACGATAACACTGTCCTCCCCTGGACTGTCACAAAGTGCGAGCCAGCCCTGCGAGCTTTTCCCTGGTATCAGTGTTGGAGTATAACCCGAGTCTTTATGCAGCAGCCCTGATATTCACTTTAATTCCAGCTGTGAGCACACAGGGGCTGGTGAGTGCAGCTCGTGCATAAATGGCAGCAGACATGAGTGTCTCCTGCACACCCGGTTTTAGTGTTACGCAGTTTAAAAGCTGGTAGGACGGTTTGGGAAAGTTTAAGAAATACACCAGAGAAGAGGTTCTCAGCATTATTCCTACTTAAAGACATAAATAGGTCAAATATAACCATTCTTTTGGTGGCAGCACTGTGTTCTGTTTGGCCACAGTCAATAACTTTGCTTGGGGAAAACACCTGCTCCTACTTCACATCTTGCGGGTCGGTTACAAAACTTCCTTTTTTCAAGTTCTTTGCAGAAGGCAGCTGGCAGCGGTGAGCCCCGAGCCAGCCGCTCACCCCCACCGCCCCACACCAGCCCCGCGGCCCCTGGGCCCCATCCAGCTCCTCTTTCACTGGTGCAAATCAGAAGTGCCATCGCCGGAGCACTCTTGGTTCAAAGCAGCTAGAGAGGCTGTAGGGGCCAAACACGTAACAACCAGCAGCAAAATGACTGCTTATTCACTTGAATTTCAAAGAAGTCTAAGCTGAGCCCTGCTGCGCTCTTGAGGCTTATCTTTAAGTGAAGGGAGGAGTGTCTAATGCTGTGCCAGTAACCACCTTTTTCAGGGTAAGACAGGTCAAGCACCTCCTAAAAGTCCACATCACTCTCCTCAGCACTGCTGCAAGTTGGGGCTTTCATGGGTACTTGAACCACCAGACTTTTTCCAAGGATCCTTGAAAACGCTCCCCTTGTTGCAGGAAGCCTACATTTAAAGCAAACACTCACGGTCTGAAATGAACCTTTATTTTTAAACAGCTCCTTCATTTTTTTTACCTCACTTTTCCTCTTTCTGGCGTAAGCTAAAATGAAGATGATTGTTAATGGAACCTTTTCTCTGCTCACGCATTAATCTCAGGTGTGGTGTAACTTGCTGTCGCCCCTTGGACTTGCTATGGAAATGACTGGCTAACCATTAGTACTTTTCTTCATTGTCAGGAATTAGAGCTTGGAACCAGGCTGTAAGACTGACATTTTGGCTTGATTGACAGAAGGACATGGACCAGCCAGAGATGGCCAGATGCCGCTCTGAACTGCTACGGAGCTCCAGGACACAGCCTCCATGCATCCTACACTCAGAGTTTGATGGGATCCAGCTTCCTCCCTGCCCATTAATGACTTCATATAAACTATAAACAGTATTTAACAGTATTTAACGTCTGTCTTTAGCCCTGCTGGCATCACCACCCAGCCCTTATTAGCTTTCAGATAAATAGTGCTGCGAGCTGCATCCCAAAATGAATAAACTATCTAAATGTTGGAGGAAGCAAGAGGATGGCTGCACTCGGCAATTTTTTCTGATGGTTCTAATAGCAGCAAGCACTCCTGGTAGCTTATGCTAAAGCCTCGCCCACAGATGATGAGGTCCCAGTAGGGAACGGTATCAATAGCCACAAGGTCAAAACTAAAGCTCATTTTCCCACCATGTAAGCAGGGCCACTCTCTTGCCCAAGTTTCTGTGTGTACTTATAAGCCTCCCTGGTGTGGTGCATTTTAAGGGCACTTATCTACAATTTTGTTGCTGTAGTTCACTTGTTTGGAATTTTCCACTCAGAAATTTGATGAAATTAGGCTCCTCCAGCTGTGGATGGGCTGTGGCTCCTGGGCCCTGCACAGGCTGCCCTGTGGACTGAACAACCACAGCTGGCTCTTGGCTGGGCAGTTGTGACACCTGGCACTTATGGGAAGGAAGTGACTAACCTCACCTGCATCCGGGTGGTCGCTGGGCCACCATTTCCTAAGAGCAACTTGACAGTGTGAGTCACTGGCATGCACACCTTGTTCCTGCGCAGGGACGCCAGTCCCAAACCCATTCCCTCTGTCCCGCTCCAGTGCAAACAGCAGACCCAGACCCTTTTACCTTCCATGGTTCTAGGATTCTAGCCTCTTGGGAAGGGCAGGAGTGATAACGCCGTATGTACAGGTGGAAAACTAGCACAGATGGATGAAACGCCTTTTGCCACAGCACAACCTGGATCAAAGGCAGCCTGAGTTCCAGCTCCCCGATCCCGAACACACCTTCCCTCTAATGCAACAATTACCTTTACAAAGATGAAGTTTATGAACCCTCCACTGAAAGTTATGTTCAGCTCAGCCTGCGCCGTCCTGCAGCTGCCGGCCGTCTGTGTGGCGTTGGGGTTGACGGCCGTGTACTCCATCTGCTGCTGCGGAGAGAAGAGACATTGCAGGGCTGCTGAGGAGGAGGAGAAGGAAACTTAAGAAACACACTGAGATTTCTAGATGCTTTTTTTTTTTCCCAGACAAGCTCTGTGTGGCTGAATGAACAGGCTGGTGGTGGCGGCAGCCTGATTGCTGGCTACCGGGGTCATTCTCCGCTTGTAAACCAACACCAGGCGTGTCTGACACAGCACCAAGCTGTTCCAGAGCATTAAGCTGGCAGAAAAGTAATTGTTTTCTGCTCATCTGGTGAACTGATATGATTCAGAGCAAGGTCAGATGAGCACCAGCAACAGTTTAAGAAGAGGAAGCAGTGGGACGTTGTGCCTGAAGGCAGAGGAAGGATGAAGAGAGAAGCAGGCAGTGGTCCGACTGGCTTCGACGTGTGCTGCTCCTTGTGTCACCCCGGCCGCCTCATTGTGTCCTGCCCAGTTATCTCTGCCTGCCTGCCCACACTGTAGTCTGAAGGGAGAGCCCTGCAGCCCTCAACACAGTTTGGCTCCGTCAGTGTCAGCTCATCCACACCTTACTTCTGTAACAGACATCTCACTGGGGTCTGGGGAGGTTGGGGATGATGCTCCCTGCCTCGCTTCCAACAGGACGAGGGAAACTACTTTCACCAACATTAGATACTCATCCCATGTTGGAAACATTCAGACCCAAGGCAAAAAGATTTGGATTTATGATGGGGATGGGTTCAGGCATATGAACTCCAGAGCTTGAGGATGTAACCCCATGCATTGTATTAATGGAGGTTACAAAACTGTACTTCTGAGGGACATAATCCCCATTTCAGGTTTTATGATATCTTTTGCTCAATCATTCACAATGGATCACTGCTAGCAGCTCCCCAGGACCCCTGCTGTGATCCAGCCTGGCAGTTCCTGTGATCCTATAATCTCCATGCATCAGCATCGAGAACACCCACCTCGGCATTCAAGCCTGTGAATAGCCAATTTCTTGCTTTCATTGCAACTTGCAATGTCAAGCCCTTCACTGAAGTCAATTTGGATTTTAACCAGTCCCATTCTGGGAAACACAAATAACACTGAAGCCTGACCTACCCTCCCAAGTATTGCTACCAGAGATACATCGCTGAAATAAGAAAGCACCCGTACGTCCCACTGGCATCGTCGTACAAGCCAAAGTACAGCAGCTGAGATGCTGTGGCACAGAAAAAGCCTTGGACTGGGAACAAACCACTTCTTTTGATCACATAAGCTAACTGCAGAGAACTGCTTTGCAAGAAGAAGAATGAATTCCAGCTAATGAAGAAAGAATCATTATAAAGCTCAGCCTCATAGTGCTTCCACCTCACCTTCTGTGTGTTTAGAGCCATCAGTTGCAGCCCCATGACTGCTTTGAGGCAGGTCACGTTCCCTTTGGAAACGGTGTATGTCCCGGTGGGGATGGGGGCTGGCCGCGGTGCAGCGGTGGGTCTCACTGTTGTTGTAGTGGGTGGGATGGTTGTTTGAGTCCCTGGATGAACCGTTGTTGTGTTGGTCACAGCTGTGGCTGTTGGACTTTTAGGTGCTGTTGTCTGATTTCCTGACCCTGTGGTGGGCTTCACAGTTTCCATGCTGGTGGCCATGGTAGTCAGAGCAGCAGCTGTCGTTTGCGTCTTTGGGGCTGTTGGCTGTGTGGTTGTGTTTGTGGCTGCTGCTGTCGTTTCTGTGCTCGCATTTGTGCTGGCTTGCTTGGCTGAGGACGCAGGGTGTGCGGTTGTGTTCTCCACTGCAGAGGTAACCGTTTCCATGGCCTGGGTTGTAGCCTGGCCAGCTGCAGTTGCGTTGTCTGCTGCTGTTGTGGGTGCCACCGTGGGAGATGTCTGGACAGTGACTTGCTCGGTGGTTGCTCCTGCCTGGGCTGTTGTGTGATGGCCTGGCGCTGTTGTCACCTGGTGCTGCTCTGTTGTTCTATGGCTTATGGGAGTTGTTTTAAGAGAGCCTGTGCTGTTAAAATGAACTGTGGTGCCTTGGTGGGGTGAAGAATGATAAAGGGAAAGTGGCTGAGCAGAAGGAGCCGTATGGTGGAAGGATGTGGTTTCTGGAGACAGTTTGATCCCCTGGACCACTTCAGCAAAGCAGGAAGAAAATGCTGCAAAGAAACAAATAAGTCAGTAGTCTAGAAACCTTTACATTTAACATTTCTGATGATACCCACAACATGATAACTACCCTGATTTTGTTATCAAATGGGTGATGGGATTTTATTCTTCATTTGGCTCCAGTCATGACAGGAGAGTGAAGGCAGACATGCCGTAGGACTAGCCATAACTTTTCACCACTCCCTCAGTCTTCACACCTCTGAATATACCCACTGCAGTGGAGGCACATTGGCTCCTGGCTCCCAGCGCACTGGTTTTAGTGCTGAAGAGGCCAGAGGATGACAGGGGTGTGAGTAGACCCTGCACAAGCCCCAGGCAGCACAAGAATTCCCTTGCAGGCAGTAGTACAGCAAGATTTGCTAGAGGAAAATTATCAAGATCTAAGGAAGATGCAGCGGATGCCTGGGTGTTACAGAGGAAGGGGTGCCTGGTTACTTACCAACAAAGCACAGGGAAGGGGAACATTTTGTGTGTGTGAAGGAAGTGGGGCAGTATAATGGTTTTATAGTGATTCAGAATAGTCTGGGAAACTGCTCTGGGAGACAGGGAAACTCCAGAGATTTATTTATGGTTTTGTTGTAACTACACCAGCTTGAACCCTCGAGTTCTTCCTCCTCGGAGGAACCCAAAGAGATGCTCCAAGCAAGGAAAGACCAACCCTCTTAGTGATGCTCTTTCAGCAATGAGAAACAAATTTCAGGGTACGGCATCCAGGGGCTTTTGGACCACATCTGAAAATAGTCAAGCACTGCAATTATGCTTCCGTCTTATAACATTTACAGAAACACATCCCTTGCAGAACTGAAAAGAAAATATCTGCCTCCTGTATGTAAATAACAAAATGAAGAAAAGTGTAAATAATGAAGTGAAGAAAAAGTGGAAGAAGGACCTTGCAGAATAGACGAAGGTCACAAATCTTCTGCCGCAAGTCTTTGATTGTGAGTATGCAAGACTCTGTAAAGACAAGGTCAAGCTAAAAGAAACCATAAATCAATGAAATAGATCAACTCCTTGATGGGCATAAAGCTTTGGGCACAGTTAAATGCTTTAATACATAAGTTAGCTGGAGGACAGAGATCAATGCTCCAGTTTGGAGACAAAAGGGACCCAGAAGTCCAAGACAGCTCACATTCCAAGCAGTACAGCTCCACACAGGATGCTGCAACGCGTTGTCTGAGAAGTTTATCATACACTGTTTTTTCCAAATAAATTTCTCATTAATCCACATCAAAACCTTGTGGCAGGCAGGTTGCTGGGATTTGGATTTTAGGATGAGTGAAGGTCAGAGACACATTCAGAGTGGAAATGGGTGAAATCTCATAAGCTCATCTTCCTTTCATTTATTTATTTTCACTCAGCATAAACAGAGATCTGCAACAATAGCTGAGTTCCAAAAATCTCACCATTTTAGGCTACATATAGACTATATCAGAATAATAAAACCTACTGGGTTTGGATCAAATTCAAGGTCAAAACCAAAGAAATTAAATCAGATGTGTAGATCTGAACCCACACATCAATTTTCCCTTAAAATGGCTATGCTGGAGAAAAGCAGAAGTCTAGACGTACACTCCATATTCCTAAAATTCCCTGGGTTTCACCTCTGTGCTGTACAGAATATACTGACTGCCAGTGTAGCTGCTGTAATTAAAGAAGTGCAACTTGATACAGTTAAAAAGCCTCAGAAATGCCAGGACACATCCCTCTGATTGTAAATTTTATCAGAAGGAACCTTAAAATGCCATAATTAACGTGATACTTTTGTTCATTTTCTCACTTTCCCCTAGACTTTACCACACGTGCTGGCAGAGCTGAAGAGCAGATAACTGATCTCCTCTGTGTGCTCCTGCCAACAGGGCCAGTGGAAAATCAGAGCAGATATGGGTAGTTACAGCGTGACAAAAACAAAAAGGAAGAAGTTGCAATTTTCACTCATTTTTCCTCTATAAGAGTGCAACGCCCATATTTAAACTTACGCAAGTCTTAAATAGTCAGTACTTCTCCGTTTTCAGTTAACAGATTGGTTTCGATTACTGGCCAGATAAGACATGGAGAGAAACATTTCACTGACATTTGGGTGCCAGCCATAGCTTTTAAATGAAACTTCATTTTCCCCAAAAGGGGATTTCAACCTATTTTTCACTAGAGAAGGGTTCAGCCTGACAGGGTCACTGCGGGGTAAAGTCAGAGATGTCTTTGGGGTGGCCCATGGCTCGTGCTCGCCAGGTGACCTGCCAGACTGCTCCTCCAGCCTCCCACGGCTCTGCCCAGCATTTTGGAGTCTCTCTTGGGGCACAGCCATGCTGCTAAACCTGTTGGTTTGGGTCATCTTCTCAAAAGGCATGTGGCCAGGAGCTCCCAGGGATGGGAGCAGCTCTGCCTCCTCCTGTTAGTCTCTGTTTCTTCTTTCTATGAGGCCATCTCAAAACTTTATACAAGAAACACTTTTCTCGAGGGATGCGTGCTCCCTGTGGTGCATCTTCCTGAAGCAAGCAGCTGCAATCCCCTTGTCTCACCCTGGCCTCAAAAAGATCAGGGCAGCTCTCTGAAATTCCCTGTCCCCAGTCTGGACCTGGAGCCCCTGTTTTCACGCCTTGGTGACTGGGGAGGCTCAGTCAATGCCAACAAAGGAGCATCACTGCTTTGCTCCCAGGCGGTACGGTGGGAGGAGGACTGCTCAGTGCCGTGATCTGGCTGTGACATTTCGCAGCCTGCCGTCCTGTAAGGGGGTGGGTGAAAAAAAACCCTCTTGCTGGGGATTTTTTTTCTTCCTCTTCTCGTCTAACCACACACTCATGCTGCTCAGCCACCCAGCAGATTTGTTCCACTTTACGCTGCCCAGAAGAAATGCCTGTGTTTAATTGACTGTTTTTATCTGGACAGAAAAACCCGACCCAGCTCCTACAATCATTGAAAACACCCTCGCTGGCTCCAGCTGCTTTGGTTCAAGTCCTTGAAGAACTGGAAAAGCACCAAGATTTTCTGAGAGGTTTCAGTACTGTCATAGTTCCCCTCCCAACATAGGAACAGTTTCTTGAACCTCCAACCTATCAGACCTTTGATCCCTTAAACTCCAATTATGTTTAATTCCCTATTTGCACAGAAAGACTTGACTTCGTGGCATTAATAAAACATCACAACAAATTTCTAAAGGAAAAATGGATAAAGAGCTGAGGAAACAAATTCTTCCTGGCCAAAAACATCCTTGCTGCCCACTGAGTGATTGGTGTGATTTCTCTCAGTCTGATCTTGTTCTCCTTTCGTGTACACATTTTGGGGCTACTTCAGCAGACTCTGGCTGGGAAGCGGGTGTGGGAAAGCAAAGCAGATTGGGCAGGACTGGGGTCCCTGGGCTGTTTCCCTGCTCACTGCGCTGCTGCAGCAGAGCTGGGAGGGAGATGGGGGTTGTTACCTGCATGACCCCTGTGTGCTGGTGGCAAAACACACGGCAGAAATCCTGCACCCCACCTGCGAGCAAAAACCTCCAGCCATTACACAGCTTAAATCACGCTCCATCCTTCTTCACCTGGCAGATTTTGTACTGTTTTGGGTTTGAGGGATGACTTCACGTGCTGGGACATGGCCTCGGCCAGGCTGACTCCCCAGATTTTCCCAAAGCAGCATTAAGGATTGAACGGTGACTTCGATGTGGTCCCCAAGCCCCCCGCCTCACTCTTGCTTTCCTGACCATGCTCTGCATCTCGCAATGCAGACAAATGACTCAAACAACACTTGGTTTTTCTTCTGCTTGTCTCACTCAAGACCTTCAGTCAGTTCTCCTGGTCTGGGAATTACTTTTAATTCAGAAAAGCAAGCCCAAAAAAGCTGCTTCTGGTACTATTTTGAGCTGACTCCATCACACAGTCAGAGTTTATGTCACCACAGAGTGCAAGGAAAAATACACAGGAAAACATCAGACCAAGTCTATACCAGCTGCAATTAAAGGTACTTACAGTTATTTCTTAGAAACAGGACTTTATTAAAAGCACCGTTACTGCTAGCAATGAAACTATTTCAAGTTTTCAGCCTGTTAGGTACCATTCTGACTGCAAGGAAACAAAGCCAGCATAGTCTACGTTATTCTTCTGATAGAAATGATGGAGGATGTTACTCACCACAGGCAAAGGTCAGCAAGACGAGCTGCCGTGCGCTCCTCCCCATGGCCAGCACAGCTGCGGGTTTGAGAGATGCTGCTTCTCACCGGGGAGCAGGTGGAGAGGAAATCAGAGTTTCCTGGGGACTGAAAAAGTTTCAGAGAGTGCTCAGTCACATGGCTGGAGAGGAGGTGGAGAGAGAGGGGAGACCGATGCTTCACGTCTGTAAACTACCACAGAAGGAAATAAATGATGGTTAGGAAAGAAAGTGAAAACAGAAAGGACTGCGGGGAGGATAGGTCTCACTCTGCAGCCGAGACCCAGCGCTCTGCAAGGCCACGGAAAGCTCCCTGGCTCCTCTCCCCAGTCTGATAACCTGGGGCAGACCGCAGCTGCGCCCCAGTGTGCCACAGCAAATAACAACGACTCACCTGCGTCCGGTGAAGTGCCTCCTGCAAACCCCGCTGAGCTGGGACAGGGGCTGCACAGGCAGGTCCCAGCACGCGTGGCCACGCGCCAGAGACCCGCAACAGGAGAGCGTTCCGCCTGCTCGCGTGTGCGGCTGGATTTCCAGCCCTGCGCCTTTGCCACGGGGTCTGCTTCGTGGGGGGGGAACAAAGCAAGCCCCCCACCTGGGATCTGGTGTGGTCCTGGTTCTTCTCACACCAATATTGCAGTAACATGATAAGGCCAATGCCTTGAGAACTGAAGCGAGGTGAAGTTTGCCACCAGAAATCTGGATACTGGCTGAAATTACTTCCCTTTTATTTTTTTCTCTATATTTGTGTTGTGTTTCTACATTCTCATTTTTACCTCCTTGCCATTCTAAATGCTCCACAAGTTCTGGGTCATTTACCACTCCCTAACAAACCATTGGCAGCCAAAGGTATGCAGATATCTTGGGGGTACCTATAATAAAGTTATCCTACATCTTTCTTGCCTTATGGCTGCAGCGTTTGCATATGCAACTCTGAACTGGGTGAATCTTTGCACTCTCCTAAGACTCCCAGGGATCCAGGAACACGACTAAGGGAGATGAGTAAAAGAAAAAAAAACACTTTGTGCCTTCTGTGACACGTGTTGGACAAATGAAGTTATATTGGACAGATACGTGGATTTTTTTTTTCAGCTGTGCTGATGTGCCTTTACTGATACCCATTTATTTTCAGTAGAAAGAAAGCTCATTTGACTTGTTACTTCATATAGAGACATCAATCACAATGTTTTGTACTAGTTATAATTTTTATAAATTTCAAACAAAGTGTGGTTCTACACAGGTCAGAATGGCCTAATTACAGAAAGTCATTTGCACACCTTTTTCCTTGTAATAAATTCATACATTCTGTCTTGACTGGAAAAAAAGGACAGGTAATTCTGTGCTCTTTCCTTTGATTATCTTTCATCAGTCACAATATACAAATACATCATTATCAACACCATGGAAAATATGTAAGAAAAACAAACTGTACCAATTCTCAGCTGGGGAGAGGAAATCTTAGCAGCTATTTCAGCTCCAGCTGCAAGAAGAAATACACAGTTTGGCTCTTTTTTCTTCTTAATTCTGATATATTTCTAATCATATATATATTTGAAGTCAGGCTTTGAGTATTTTTGGAAAGGAAGCCTTTCTCATACCCAATCCTGTTTGAAATCTCAGAGTCTACGAAAATCATGGATAATAAAATGGCTTGTCATCACATACACAACCAGGATACAAGACACACGCACAGCTTGGTTGTCTCTGGCAAGAAAAGCCAGTGTTCCGACATGGCTTGGCTGCAGCCGTTTATGATCAAGACACCGACCATTGGTCTGATTCTCTACCCAGTGGGGTCAGACTGTGAGAGGAGGAGAGGATCAGCGTGATTACTTTGTGGTCTGGTTTACTAAAAGCAAGACTTGCCTATCATGGCAACTGCCGGTGGATCTGTTCGTCATTGCTGCCAGTAAGGAAGGAGTCTGTTGCCCAAGTACAGCTGATGGAGCAGAGGGTGGTTTCGAGGGTGTGAACTTTCTGCAAGTTTCTCAGCAGCTGGCAGCAGAGCAGAGGGAGGAGATCCAAGTCAAAAACCTCAGCCCAGAGGGCAGGTCTTGCTAGTCTGGACGCAGAGGGAAAAGCCCGGCAGCTGGCACGGACTCGCTGGTCGAACTGCAAGGGCACAACGCTCAACCACAAGCGCTGCTACAGTATGGATCTACTTTGGACCTGTCTCTTCTACAACTGAAACTTAGTGGCAGCCGTTACTTTTAAATGACTTTGTGGTCACTATATCATCTCCAAGCAACACTGAAGTGAAATCCATATTTGAAAATTATGATTTTTAGGTCCATCTGCCTGAAATGATGGTGTCAAAAACCTGCATACAGAATGCATATACCTTAATGTACACATTAGTCTTGTGGGACATAACCAAATCATATTCTAGACTCTACATGGAGAGTCATTCCCTTAATTATCACCTTGCTTTACAGAGGCACACTAATTAAAAGACTATCCTGTCTACTATTAAAAAAAAAAAAAGTAATCAAACCCCATTTTGTCTTGTCATCAAAGCCAGACAGTTACTTCTTGTTGGCTGCTCTCAGCCATGTCAGCAGCCTGATCTGTCACTGAACTTCATTCTTTACAAAAGCAAAGCCAGCAGCGTGGCACGGCCCCACCTCCATTGCACCGCAGGCAGCAGCCAAGCCAACGGCCCCGGTTACTCCCCGGCAGCAGCTGCAATGGTTGTGGTATGGGCTGAGTCTGGAATG